>NC_041391.1:696036837-696037154 GCF_002162155.2 Triticum dicoccoides | reverse complement strand
ACCAAGCGGCTGGGTTTCTCAAACTTAGGCGAGTACTGGACTGTAGCTAAGCCCCCGAGTGAGACGATTGCTCATCACTCGGTAGGATTTTTAATACTTAGGCGAGTACTGGACTGAAGCTAAGCGCCCGAGTGAGAGGATTGCTCACCACTCGGTAGGATTTTTTATACTTAGGCGAGTACTGGACTGCACCTAAGCCCCTGAGTGAGAGGATTGCTCACCAATCGGTAGGATTTTTTATAGTTAGGCGAGTACTGGACTGCAGCTAAGCCCCTGAGTGAGAGGATTGCTCACCACTCGGTAGGATTTTTTATACT
>NC_041391.1:695979304-696036601 GCF_002162155.2 Triticum dicoccoides | reverse complement strand
CCCCGAGTGAGAGGCTGGCTCACCACTCGGTAGGATTTTTTATACTTAGGCGAGTACTGGACTGCAGCTAAGCCTCCGAGTGAGAGGTTGGCTCACCACTTGGTAGGATTTTTTATACTTAGGCGAGTACTGGACTGCAGCTAAGCCCCCGAATGAGAGGCTGGCTCACCACTCGGTAGGATTTTTTATACTTAGGCGAAACGGATTGGCAGCTAAGCCTCCGAGTGAGAGGCTGGCTCACCACTCGGTAGGATTTTTTCTTCAACTTAGTCGAAATGGATTTGCAGCTAAGGCACCCACTGGGGGATTCTGGAACATGCAAAAAATGAACAACAATCATTTGAAAGACTGTAAAATCATGTCTTTTGATAATCAAACTAAAAGGTACTTCTTATTACATCTCAACAGACTAAGTACTTTAAGAGTAAAAGGGGAGGAGTAGTTCCGCATTCCAAGTGTGTAGCTCATATTTGTTGTGCTCGACGCTGAAAATATGATATGCTCCATTGTGGAGCACTTTGGTGACGACGAAAGGGCCTTCCCAGGCAGGAGCGAGCTTGTGTGGTTTCTGCTGGTCCAGTCAAAGAACCAAGTCTCCTTCTTGAAATGCTCGACCCCTTACATTTCTGGCGTGGAATCGACGCAGATCTTGTTGATAAATGGTCGACCGGATCAAGGCCATCTCTCTTTCTTCTTCCAGGAGATCGACCGCATCTTGCCGAGCCTGTTCTGCTTCTTCTTCTGAGAATAGCTCGACTCGGGGCGCATTGTGGAGCAGATCACTCGGGAGTACGGCTTCAGCTCCGTAGACTAAGAAGAAAGGAGTTCGCCCAGTCGACTGATTAGGATTTGTCATCAATCCCCAAAGCATTGATGGAAGTTCATCGACCCAGGCCCCCGCGGCATGCTTGAGGTTATGCATTAACCGGGGTTTCAGTCCTTTGAGAATCAATCCATTTGCTCTTTCAGCCTGCCCATTCGACTGTGGATGGGCGACCGAAGCGTAATCGACCCTCGTGTCTTGGGAAGCACAAAAGGCTCTGACTTCATCGGAGTTGAAGTTCGACCCGTTATCTGTGATGATGTTGTGCGGAACACCATATATGAATACCAATTCTTTGATGAAACTTACAGCTGCACTTGCTTCAAGGTTCTTAATAGGCTTGGCTTAAATCCATTTGGTAAACTTGTCGACTGCCACCAGCACGTGGGTAAATCCACTCCTGCCAGTCCTCAGAGATCCTACCATGTCCAATCCCCAGACAACGAAAGGTCAGATGAGTGGGATAGTCTTCAGAGCTGACGCAGGCTTATGGGAGATGTTGGAGTAAAACTGACAACCTCCACATTTGTCCACTATTTCTTTCGCCATCTTATTGGCACGCGACCAGTAGAATCCGGCTCGGTATGCTTTGGCCACGATGGTCCGAGAGGACGCATGGTGACCACAGGTCCCTGAGTGAATATCATTGAGGATCATTCGGCCTTCTTCTGGTGTGATGCACTTCTGGTAGACTCCAGTTACACTTTCTCTGAACAACTGACCTTTTATCACGGTAAAGGCTTTAGATCATCGGATGATCTGTCGAGCCTCTTCTTCATCATGTGGAAGCTCTTTCCTAAGAATGTATGCAACATATGGTACTGTCCAGTCGGGAGTGATGACCAAAACCTCCATGACTAAGTCGGCCACGGTTGGGATTTCGACTTCAGTCGGATCTGTGGCGCTCTTAGGCTGTGGAGACCCCTCAGTGAAAGGATCTTCCTGAACTGAAGGTGAATGAATATACTCCAAAAACACATTGCTGGGAATGGCCTCTCTCTTTGAACCTATATTTGCCAACTCATCTGCAGCTCGATTTTTCAGTCGGGGTATATGGTGAAGCTCCAACCCTTCAAACTTCTTTTCCAGCTTTCTTACTTCATTGCAATAACCAGTCATGGTCGTGCTTCTGACATCCCACTCTTTCATCACTTGATTAACCACCAAATCTGAGTCGTCGTAGACCATGAGGCGACGGACGCCGAGTGAAATGGCCATACGCAACCCGTATAAAAGTGCTTCATATTTAGCTTCGTTATTGGAGGAATCAAAATGAATTTGGAGAACATAGCTGAGCTTGTCTCCACGGGGAGATACCAATACTACTCCAGCACCTGAACCATTCAGCATCTTGGAGCCATCGAAGATAATAGTCCAATGCCCTGAGTGAACTTGAGTCGGCAATTGCTGCTCAATCCACTTGTCAAGGACATCTGCGATTACTTGGGACTTGATAGCCTTCTTTGCCTCAAACTTGATATCCAATGGAAGGAGTTCAATCGCCCATTTCTCCACTCGACCAGTTGCATCTTTGTTGTTCAAAATTTCAGATAATGGTACGTCGCTGACGACTGTAATGGAGTGACCAGAGAAATAATGTGCAACCTTCTTCATGGTCATGTAGATTCCATAGAGAAGCTTCTGATAATGCGGATATCTTTGCTTGGATGGAGTCAAAACTTCAGAGAGATAATATACTGGGCACTGAACCTTGTAAGCCTTTCCTTCTTCTTCTCGCTCGACCGTGAGTACTGTACTAACAACTTGTCCAGTGGCTGCAATATAAAGCAGTAAAGGCTCTTTGCTGATTGGCGCAGCGAGCACCGGCTGGGTGCAGAGCAGGGTTTTGAGGTCTACAAACACTGCATTAGCTTCCTCAGTCCACTCAAACTTATCAGATTTCTTCATCAATCGGTAAAGAGGTAAGGCCTTTTCACCGAGACGAGAAATGAATCGACTCAACGCGGCCAAACAACATGTCAGCTTCTGAACGTCATGCACACGTACAGGGCGTTTCATTCGGAGGATGGTATCAACTTTTTCTAGATTAGTGTCAATCCCTCGTTTGAAAACGAGAAAACTCAGTAACTTTCCACCTGGAACTCCGAACGTGCATTTTGACGGATTAAGCTTGATATCGTACCTTCTTAGGTTGGCAAAGGTTTCTGCGAGGTCAGTCAGCAGGTCGGAACCTTTGCGAGACTTGACCACAATGTCATCCATGTATGCTTCCACATTCCGACTGATTTGAGTGAGCAGGCACTTCTGAATCATTCTCATGAATGTGGCTCCGGCATTTTTAAGACCAAATGGCATAGTGACATAGTAGAAGCACCCGAATGGGGTGATGAAGGCTGTTTTTATTTCATTGGGGCCATACAGTCGGATCTGATGATACCCGGAATATGCATCTAAAAAAGACAAGCGCTCACACCCCACCGTCGAGTCAACAATCTAATCGATGCGGGGGAGAGGGAAATGATCCTTCGGGCAGGCCCGATTGATATGCTTGAAATCAATGCACATACAAAGTGAATCGTCCTTCTTAGGGACCATGACTACATTGGCAAGCCACTCAGAGTGGTAGATCTCGCGGATGAACTCTGCTGCTAGGAGCCGAGCCACTTCTTCACCAATTGCCTTTCTCTTCTGTACGGCGGACCGCCGAAGATGCTCTTTGACGGGCTTTACTTTGGGGTCGACACGCAAACGGTGCTCAGCCAGTCCCCTGGGTACACCCGGTATGTCAGAAGGTTTCCATGCAAAGATGTCCCAGTTCTCACGGAGGAACTGAATGAGCGCTTCTTCCTATTTGTTGTCGAGTGTCGTTGATATATGAGTCAGTGCGGCATTGAGATCGGTCGGGTGAATATGAATCGGCTTCGTTTCACCAAACGACTAAAATGCAGAATCTATGGCAGGTTTCTTAGCTCGGAGCGAATCACTCGGATCTGCATTTTTCTGATATTCTTGAAATTCGACTGCTGACATTTGCGCATCGGCAATTTTGGAACCTTTCTGGAAGCACTCCTCCGCCTTCTGCCGATTGCCAGTGACTGTTATCACACCTCTGGGGCCAGGCATTTTCAACTTGAGGTACACGTAACATGGTCGAGCCATAAAACGTGCGTAGGCAGGCCTGCCCAGAATGGCGTGATAAGCGCTCTGGAAATCCACAACTTCAAATGTCAATTTTCCTTACGGAAATTCTTGTAATCTCCGAAAACCACGTCAAGGGCGATCTGGCTGAGTGATTCGGCTTTCTTTCCAGGGATAACGCCATGGAAACTCATGTTACTCTCGCTAAGCTTGGACATCGAGATGCCCATCCCCTTCAAAGTTTCATCATAAAGGATGTTCAAGCCGCTTCCACCATCCATTAGCACTTTGGTCAGTCTAGTCCCTTCGACCACTGGGTCGACCACCAACGCTTGCCTCCCAATTTTGGCTATCCGAGCAGGGTGATCGGACTAGTCGAACGTGATGGTTGTCTGGGACCATTTCAGGTATGTGGTCGTCGTCGCCGGAGCAACCATATTCACTTCTCTGTTGATAACTTTCAACCGACTCTTGCTCTCGACATCAGCAAAAATCATGAGGGTGGAATTGACTTTGGGATAACCGTCATCTTCCTATTCGTCCTCATCTTTGTCCGACTCTTTCTCCTTCTCACCGGGCTGTTTTTATCGGAACTGCTGGATCAGGAGTCGACATTGTCGAGTGGTATGCTTAGGGTAAATCAGATTACCCTCTTTGTCCTTCTTCGTGTGGATGTGACACGGTAAATCCAACACGTCATTTCCTACCTGATCTTTTACTTTCTTAGGGGGCCAGGGCCCTTTAGGTTTTGCCTTAAACTTTCCTTGAGCCACTGCAGCAATCTCACCGGGTGTTGCGGGCTCGGCCTTACGCTTCTGTTTCCGATTGGAATTACCTCCGCCGGTCTCTTGGCCGACTGGTTTACTCTTTCCGCTACGGAGTCGATCATCTTCTTCTCCGTTAGCATACCGGGTGGCTATTTCCGTCATCCGAGTCAGAGTCATATCTCCAGTCCGACCGAACTTCAGGACCAATTCTTGGTATTTGACGCCTTCCTTGAAGGCACACACTGCTTGATGCTCTGATACATTTTCAACGGTGTGATGCAAAGTGGTCCACCTCTGAATGAAATCCCTTAAAGTCTCACTCGGTTTCTGCACACAATGCTGCAACTCCGTCAACCCTGTTGGCAGCTTGCAAGTGCCCTCAAAAGTTCTGACGAACACTCGAGCAAGCTCTTCCCAACTATATATGCTGCCTGCAGCTAACTGAGTCAACCACGCTCGTGCCGACCCTTCCAACATCAGAGGAAGATGTTTCATTGCTACTTCATCGTTTCCACCGCCAATCTGCACAGCCACTCGGTAATCCTCAAGCCAAGTTTCAGGCTTGGACTCTCCAGTAAACTTACTGACTCCAATCGCCAACCTGAAGTTGGGAGGAATCACCGCTGCCCTGATGGCTCTGCTGAAACACTCTGGACCAGAAACATGCACTCTGCTACCACTTAGACAATCTCTGCCAGGGTCTTCTCTATGCGCTCTATTTCGTTCGACTAGACCTGGAACGAGGATAGATCTCGGATCGAAGCCTGGCTCTCTTGGGTTGACTGGTGCTCTGCACTCACCACTGTGACGGCATCTGTCATTATTCTGCCGAGGCACATATGATGCACTCCTCGGAGGAGGCGTGGGCACTCGACAATGATTGTCGCGGTCGAGTCGATGATCATAATGTCCACGGCCTTCACGCCGCAGGGGCGATCTTGGGCTGTGGGACGACTATGCTGTATCCGCTACTACGGATCTGATGTGAATCCTAATCTGCGACTGAGACACTGCTATGTTCTGCTCTCCTACTGCCCGGAGCAAGGCCCGGATCTGCATCAAACCTCTGCCAGCATCTTACTGGGAAGGTTGAATTGACTCTGCTATTCGGGCTGCAGCTGTGAGATTTTGGATCGGAGTGCGGTATACCTTAGGTGGAGGCGGAAAAAGCTGTCGTCAGCTGGACTAAGGGACCTGCTCCCGAGCACGCTCGTCAAGAGCGCGTTGAAGGTTCTCTAGTCGAGTGCGCTCAGACAAATTAGCCAGGCGCACCTCTTCCAAGGCCCGAGCCTCGGGGGTTTCTCCAACGATGGGCGTGTGGAGTGCATCCATGTTGCGGTGACGAAGTTCTTCCCTCTGCTGCGAAGAAAGGGGTTCGGGATGGTACTCTTCATGCACGAGCGACGGACCGCCGCCACCATCCTCGCTGTCTTCATGGTGGAAACCAGGTGGATGTGACGCCCCCGATTTGTCCGTACACTAATCATGCACGCAAGTGTGTACGATCAAGATCAGGGACTCACGGGAAGATATCACAACACAACTCCAAAAGTAAAAATAAGTCATACAAGCATCATATTACAAGCTAGGGGCCTCGAGGGATCGAATACAAGTGCTCGAACTTAAACGAGTCAGCGGAAGCAACAATATCTGAGTACAGACATAAGTTAAACAAGTTTGCCTTAAGAAGGCTAGCACAAACTGGGAAACAGATCGAAAGAGGCGCAGGCCTCCTGCCTGGGATCCTCCTAAGTTACTCCTGGTCGTCGTCAGCGGCCTTCACGTAGTAGTAGGCACCTCCAGTGTAGTAGGAGTCGTCATCGACGGTGGCATCTGGCTCCTGGGCTCCAGCATCTGGTTGCGACAACCAGGAAGAAAGGAAAGGGGGAAAAGGGGGGAGAAAAGCAACCGTGAGAACTCATCCAAAGTACTCTCAAGCAAGGATCTACAATACATATGCATGGGTATATGTGTAAAGAGGCAATATCGATGGACTGAACTGCAGAATGCCAGAATAAGAGGGGGATAGCTAGTCCTATCTAAGACTACGCTTCTGGCAGCCTCCGTCTTGCAGCATGTAGAAGAAGTAGGTTGCAGTCCTCCAACTAGCATCGCATAGCATAATGCTACCCGGCGATCCTCCCCTCGTCGCCCTGTGGGAAAGCGATCACCGAGTTGTCTCTAGAACTTGTCTGGGTGTGTTTTGTTAAGTATCCGGTTCTAGTTGTCATAAGGTCAAGGTACAACTCCGGGTCGTCCTTTTACCGAGGGACACGGCTATTCGAATAGATGAACTTCCAACACGCTCGATCCCATTTGGCCGGACACACTTTCCTGGGTCATGCCCGGCCTCGGAAGATCAACACGTCGTAGCCCCACCTAGGCACAACAAAGAGGTCAGCACGCCGGTCTAAATCCTATGGCGCAGGGGTCTGGGCCCATCACCATTGCACACCTGCATGTTGCGAGGGCGGCAGGAAGCAGACCTAGCCTCCCTAATACAAGAGCAGGCGTTCCAGTGCAATCCAGCGCACGCCGCTCAGTCGCTGACGTCACGAAGGCTTCGGCTGATACCATGACGTCGAGTGCCCATATCTTTCCCGCGTTGTTGGTTAGTGCGTATAGGCCAGTGGCCAGACTCAGATCAAATACCAAGATCTCGTTAAGCATGTTATTTTGAAGTAACTGTAGACGCCGACCAGGGCCAGGCCCACCTCTCTCCTAGGTGGTCTCAACCTGCCCTGTCGCTCCACCACATAGTAACAGTCGGGGGCCGTCGGGAACCCAGGACCACCTCTACCAGGATGGAGCCACCTGTCCTTTCAGCCCCCACATCGGAATCACTTGCCGGTACTCAACGAGCCAACCCGACTTTAGTCACCATCTGTATAGTATATGTATGTATAGTATATACCCGTGATCACCTCCCGAGTGATCATGGCCCGATAGTATAGCAAGGCAGACTGACAAGAATGTAGGGCCAATGATGATAAACTAGCATCCTATACTAAGCATTTAGGATTGCGGGTAAGGTATCAACGACTGTAGCAACAATGACAGGCTATGCAACAGAATAGGAGTAACCGAAAGAGTAACATGCTACACTAGTCTAATTCAAGCAGTAGAGAGAAGAATAGGCAATATCTGGTGATCAAGGAGGGGGGCTTGCCTGGTTGCTCTGGCAAGAAGGACGAGTCGTCAACTCCGTAGTCGAACTGGGCAGCAGCCGCGTCGGTCTCGTAGTCTACCGGAGAGAAGAGGGGGAAGGAACAATAAATACAATGCAAACATAAGCATGATGATGCATGACATGACAATGAGCGGTGCTAGGTGTGCCCTAACGCGGTAGTAGGTGATACCGGCGAAAGGGGGAAACATCCGGGAAAGTATCCGCGATGTTTCGCGTTTTCGGACATATGAACCGGAGGTGAAATGTTGCAGGTTCACTATGCTAGGGACGCGTGGCGGACGAACGGGCTGCGTATCCGGATTCGTCTTGTCATTCTGAGCAACTTTCATGTACAAAGTTTTTCCATCCAACTTACGGTTTATTTTATATTAATTTTAAAAGATTTAATCATTTTCTAAATTAGTATCTATTTAATTCTAACATTATCCAGAATAGTGTATGGTGACGTCATCATGGCGTCAGCATGATGTCAGCAGTCAACAGGGTGTTGACTGGATCAATCTGACGTGTGGGTCCCGCAGGTCATACTCTGTTTATACTGATTAGGATTTAACTAATCTAATTATTGTTTAATTAATTAACAATAGTTATTTAGGTTAACTAAACAAGATTGATTAAGTTAATTAATTTAGTTAATTAATTAATTAAATTTACTTTTATTATTAGATTTTTTAATCCTTTTTTTAATAGACGTTCTGGTACTGGGGGTGGGGCCCCGTTGTCAATGGTACATGGGTCCTTAGCGGGCATAGCGGACGGGCGAACGGGCGAAGCCGGCGATGGGCGCTAGCCCGCCCCCGTCAGGGTGCTGCGGGGCTAGGCACCCACCGGGGCAGCGGCGAGGCGCATGGCATGGATGCTCCAGAGCCGGACGTGCCGACCGCGGTGCGGGGGCGCGTCCAGGCATGGACTGTGGCCAGGGTGTGCGCCGACAGGCCGACAGTGGGCGCGGCCAGGGGCTCGCGAGCGCGGCAACAAGCACACGAGTGCGGGGCAGCACAGGTGCGCGGCACGAGGGCGTGAGTGTGTGCGCGAGGGAGACAGGAGGAGAAGAGGGGGAGGCGGAGGCTCACGGGGGCCGTAGGGAAAGGTCAATGGGGTGCGGGGTAGACGGGGACGGTGTTCCGGCGACGTCGGAGGCGCTCCGGCGAATGGCGCTCGGCGATGGTGGTTCGTGGCGGCGTCGAGGTCGATGGAGCGCGTCGGGGAGGAGGACGGAGACGGGGCGGCGCCGGCGGGGAGGAGGACGAGGACGGTCCGGCGACGAGGCAGCTCCGGGCAGCGAGGCGCGGTCATTGGGGCTGCTCACCCAATCTAGCGATCCAAATCAGGTGGGGGTGAGGGGGAGACGGGAGGAAGTGGGGAGAGTGGGGAGGGGGATCGGTTGGGCTAGGGTTTCCCAGGGGGTTATGGAGGGGAGTGGGGTGGCTGGCCTGGGCCAGTGGGCTGGCCGGCTGGGCCATTGGCCCAGTTGGCCAGGGGTGGACCCTTTTTTTGTTTGTTTCCTTTTCCATTTTATTTTCTCTTTGCACTTTTTCTTTTGAAATAGTAAAAGACTTTTCTTCTACGAAGTAACTGGCACATAAATACTAGGCCATATAATAAGGGTGCACACAAGGCTTGGGGTCAACTGGAAAAGTTTAATAAATTATTTATCTTTAAAAGGCCATTTTATTTGTGGTTGGACCATTTATTGTTTTCTTAGGAATTTATTTCTGAGTCGGGCGAATTTTGGTTCAACATGAAAATGATCAGGGGAATTTATAGTATATCGTGAACATTTTAGTTTTGTCATTTGAAAACTTTTATTTTCGACTTTGTTTTCAATTTGAATTTGAACCGGATTTGAACCAACACGAGTTTAACAACAATAGCCGAGGTAACGTGGCATCGTTAACGCGGGATTACTGTAGCCTAATTATCCAAGCGTCACAGTGGACCACGCGGTCCATCGACCATCAGGACTTCAGCTGCAGGGTTGCTGCTGTCGCACTCGGATGCTATCTCCGCGGATCCAATCGACAGATTGAATAGGCCGTGGAGAGTTTCGTCAGGCTCAATTGCCGCGACCTAATGGGTGGACGAACATCGAGCCACCGCGTGTTTCACCCACCGCTGAAGTCGCGACCGACCGGATCGCTTGCGGCGGCGAACAGCGGGGAGGGAAGACACCATCGGAGCTGACCGATACTGAGTTGACGGCTGTCGGAGAAGGACGCCGTGAACGCACGCGCGAAAGTGCATCGCCCCTCGGACGGGGAGCGCCTCAACGTCAAGGGGCGCTTCCTGAAGCCTGGCAGAGTCATCGGTGATGAAAACGAGAGCGCCGAGATGGATCTCGCGGCCCTCAGCCAATCCACCGCCGCAAACCATGATGATGATGATCGGAAAGATTTGCAACTTCACCAACGAGTCGCTAAGACACCTGCCCCACGGCACCGAAGGCGCCAACTGTCGTGGTTCTATGACTGACAGTAGAAAGGGGGTAGGTATGGAGAGGCAAGATCTTAGCTATGATGAAGGTGTACACACGGGGTTTACGAGTTCAGGCCCTTCTCGGAGGAAGTAATAGCCCTACATCTCGGTGCCCGGAGGCGGTCGACTGGATTATATGTGTGTGATTTTACAGGGGGTGCGAACCCTTGTGCTAGAGGAGGGGGTGGCTTATATAGAGTACGCCAGGACCCTCACCGTCCTCCATTACAAGGGGCTTAATGTACATAAAGTAGGGGCGTTACAGGTAACGCCAGCCTTAAGTGCTATTTATGACCTTAAAGACTACGGAGTGAACGCCTGCCCGTTGCAATGCTGAGTGACTCCTGATCTTCGGTAGGTCAAGTGACAATAGGTAGGAGGACTCCCGAGTGACATGACTATCGAGTGGATTGCACTCGACATCCTTGACTGGGGGTCCCTTGCTGTCTCTTGGACTTCTTATCTTTTAGGGTAGTGACTTTGGGTAGGACGTATAGATCAGGCGTATGACCCTACCCCAGGTCTGTATCCTCATTAGCCGGCTCATAAACAGTCTCTGGCTCGGTGACTATCTATTCTTGCCTTACAATACAAGGTATACATATTTGGCGGTTTATCTCTACGGGCCTTAAACCGCCTTTGGGCCTTGGGCCCTTAACTAAACTGCCATCTTCAAACATCATCTTGGGCTTCATATGATGAATTGCTGTAGGTATAACCCAGCCCCTACTAGGCGGTTCATACCTAATAGTTATATCCCCAACAATCATGGAGATTGTAATGGAATACATCGGTGAATGATTCAACTAATACAACAAAGAATCCACTAGTGGTTCTTGATGTTGCAGATGACAAGGATGTGGATGATGATGATGATGAAGGTGGTGATGATGTAGATGTTGATGATGCTGTCATTCCTGGCGCGATGAGAGGAATCCCCTTCTTCTCCTGGTCGATCCTCCCTCCGGATGGGCTCCGGAGGCTAGGGTTCTGCCTTCTGGATGAGTTTCTGGAGTCTTTGTTTGTCCCCTCCATGATCCATTTCGATGGGGTGAAAATAGCTGATCCCCTGGAGGTAGCGACGCACCAAACGACCGCTCATGCGAGCGCATGTGGTCGCATGGAATACTGTCATTCGCTTTGGAAATGCGACCGCGGCTGTTCCTTTGGCCTTCTTGCTGGATTTTTCTATGGAAAGTGTTTATCACCTTTAATACATGATTCCACTACCATTTTTGGGTGTTTTCTCCCCTAAATGAATATTGCTCCAAAAGATGTTACTTGAAGGATTATCAACAAAAAGAAGTGCGCGGACGCGGTAAAATTCCACAAAGTCCACCTTGTAAGCACAAAATATAAGGAAAAACATCACGTAAATTAGACTCATCAGTCGCCCCTTTTTCCCGGCCTATGGGCTAGCCCTGGAACACAAGTGGAGGCGGCGGGCCAATGACTGGAGGGGCGGCCAACTCCGGTGGGGCCAGGTCTGACTCCTCTCCTCCCGTCGCTCGTTTCTTTCTCCCAGCAAAATATTTTACCTTGACGAACATACATGGTAGGATGACTGGATTTGGCGGCGCTGCAACCGGAGGCGGCAGTGCGACAAATTCCGGTGGAGCGTAAGATCCCATACCTCATGTCATCGCCTTCCCCTTGTGCTCTCTTGATGCTAAAGGGCCTAGCCCTACGTTTTTGCTAACGTGTATGACCGCATGCATGATAGGGGTGTCAGCGGAGGAGGAGGTGGGGCGGCGACCGGCGGCGCGTCGAACTCCGGTGGGAGGTAAGAAACCGTACCTCAAGCCATCTCCTTCCCTGTCTCGATGCCAAAGGGGCGAGCTTCCGTGGGGGTCTTCCGGTTCAGAAGGAGCCTAAGAACCCATCCACCCTTTCTTCCTTCTGCATCCATCTCCTTCTGCTCTCGTGTCCCACAAAAGGCCTTTTTTTTCTTTTCTTGACTTGTACAATGGCATGGCAGGGGCACGGGTGGAGGCACGGTGGCCAACTTCGATGGAGGTAGGGCAGCCAACTCCGGTAGTGGCGGAGGGCAAGAACTGACCTCTCCTTCCTCTTCTCCAGCGAAAGGTATCGCTTTTTTTGTCTTTCTCAGGTCTTGACCTATTGAATGAATGTCATCATCAACAACCCTTCTTCATCAACAACCTCATGATGCTCACCACCAGGAGTGTAATCTCATCATAGGCATACTGGAGGTAGATGGAAATGGATGAGATTCGTCATGTAATGATTGCACTTGTTAGGACTTGATCCCTAGTATCCACTATGTTTTGATATTGATGTTGCTATGCTTATTGCTTGTCACTAGGGCCTGAGTGCCATGATTTCAGATGTGAACCTATTATATTTTCATGCATATATGTGAGTTTTACATCCTATCTTGCAAGTTGTATCTACATGTTATTGTTGTAAAACGTAGACCCCAAGGTGATAATAATTGGGATACTCTCCGGGTGGCTATAATTTCAGGAGTTCATGTATTCACTATATGTTAGTGCTTTGTTTTGATTCTCTATTAAAAGGAGCGCCTTACTTACCCTTAGTTCCATTGGACCCCGCTGCCACAGGAGGGTAGGACAAAATATGCCATGCAAGTTCTTATTGTAAGCACGTATGACTATGTACGAAATATATGCCTACATATGATTGATGAATTGGAGCTTTTTCTGTGTAGCTCTAGGTTGTGACTATTACATGATGAATGTCATCAAAATATCCATCACTACTCCCTGCCTAGGATTTCTCATAATATTGTCTTGCTTAAATCACTATTGTTGCTACTGTTTCAATCATTACCAAACTGCTACTGTTACTATTGCTTCTATCGTTACCACCGCTATCAAAACTATCATATTACTGTGCTACTAATAAATTGATGCAAGGAGTTTGCTTCTCAGGTGTGGTTGAATTGACAACTCAACTGCTAACACTTACAAATATTCTTTGGCTCCTCTTGTGTCGAATCAATAAATTTGGGTAAAATACTTTCCTCAAAAACTGTTGCAATCCCCTATACCTGCGGGTCATCAGGTACGTGGAAATAAAAGAGAAGAAAATTTTGGAGGAGAAGAAAAAGAAAGAACACAGAGCTAAGCACCAAAAGAATTTCGAAGAGTGGTGCGCTGGGAAAAAGGCCAATAAAGATAAAGCGAAATAGACTAGCTCATACTTCTTTAACCATGTGATATATTCAGTTGAACCAAAAAGACTGAATAAAATAGGTCGATCTTGCATTACCATACTATGTATTGGGAAGTTCATGCTAGCAGCCTAACATCGAACCTACACAACATACTAACATATATAGGACAACAAGAGTAAAAGGCCACTTCATTGCATCAGGGGTTCAAAACCCTGATAAAAACATACAGTCCAAAGTTCTAGAGTCTTACAGCGGGCCGCAGCTCCCATGTGATGCGCCCCTGCATCCTGATCGCCAGCACTTCGCCCCATTCGATCGCATGTAGCTATCGCGTGATGCCTCCCTAGTGTCTTACAGCGGGCCTCATCCATTTTCTGCGCCACTGCCCTACAATGGGAATCAGCTGTGTGTTGTGCCGCCGGTCTCCGGTCTCCAAGGTGCCCACGTCCAGGTGCCCTAGGGCGGCCCCTATCCGCCGCCATACGTCACGCCGCCGTATATCACGCCGTCGCCGCCGCCGTATACTGCACTGGTGCCGTATGCCTCGTCCTCCGCGGTGGCCTACGAGGCGTCATATGGCGCGCCCTACGTTGCCCCTGTGTTGTACGTCACACCACTGCAGCCCTACGGCTTACCTCCTCCGGCGTCCCACAGTCATCACCAACACTACCGTGCATCCCCGTCGGCTGATGCGTTGACTCCGTACAGTGCACCTCCGGTGTACAACTCACAGCTCTCCGCTAAGTGGCTGAACCAGGACCGTTCCACTTCGCTCATCTGGTGACGGTGAAGCTCTCTGCCGACAACTACCTTCTGTGGTGCGCTCAGGTGTTGCCGCTGATGCGTAGTCACTATCTTGAGGGGTATGTCGATGGTACGCTGTCGTCTCCCCCGGCCACGGTTCCGGTGCCCTCGGCCACTGTTGGCTCCGTCATGGTGGCCAACTCTGCTCATCATCGGTGGATCGCTCAGGATCAAGCTATTCTGGGTGCTATTCAGTCCTCGGTCACTCCTTCCGTGGCTAGCATGGTGGTCTTTGCCGCGACGTCGAGGGATGCATGGGCTACCCTCGATTCCAGCTTTTCCTCGCAGTCACTGGCCCGTTCTTCTGCTATTCGTAACCAGCTGGGTGAGGTCAAGAAACATGATCTCTCTGTCACGACCTTCTTTAACAAGGTCAAAAGTCTGGTTGATACACTGTCGTCTATTGGGAAGCTGCTCCGTGATGAGGAGTTTACTTCGTTCATTCTCAATGGGCTTGATGAGGACTATGATTCCCTCGTTGAAAACATCAATGGACGTGACATACCGATGCCACCTCGCGACCTCTACGCACGCCTCCTCAACACCGAGCAGCGGCTTGCTGCCCGCCGCTCCACCGGTGTCTATACGGAGGGCCCGTCTGCCAATGCTACTCTCCGCGGGGGTGCCCGTGGTGCCAAGCAGAAAGCACCATCATCCACGGGTAACCAGCCCCGCCCACCTGCTCTGCCTCCTCCGACGACTGGCCGCAAGCGGCTACACTACGAGGCCTGTGGTGGTGGGGTTGAGTGTCAGCTTTGCGGCATTGAGGGGCACTTGGCGTCTCGCTGTCATCGTCGTTTCAAACGTGATTTCCTTGGCATTGGGAACAATGGGAAAGGTAACGAGAAGCAAGCGGCTCTTGCTACAAAGGAGCCTGGATTCACTCCTTCGTATTCGGTGGACCCTGCATGGTACATGGACACAGGTGCCACGGACCACTTGACGAGCCAGCTTGACAAGCTGGCCACTCGCCAGGCCTACACTGGTCATGATCAGGTCCACACTGCCAATGGATCAGGTATGCCCATCTCACATGTTGGTCAGGCATCTCTTCTTTCGCGTACCACTAAAACCTTGCGTCTTCTTTATGTCCTTCGTGTTCCTTCAGTCACACGTAGTTTACTCTCGGTTCCTAAATTAACCCGTGACAACAATGTGTTTGTTGAGTTTCACCCTTTCCATTTTTTGTTAAGGACCGGGACACAAGGGACATTCAACTTAGTGGTCGAGCTCGCGACGGATTATATGCGCTTGATGTGCCCCGAGCCCATGCACGAGTTCCTCAAGTTTTCAGTGGTGTTCGGGTGTCATCGTCGCAGTGGCACTCTCGCCTTGGCCATCCTGCCACTCCCATTGTGCGCCATGTGCTTCATTGTCATAGTCTTCCTATTGAGTCGAGTAATAAGGAGTTTTTAGTGTGTGATGCCTGTCAACACGGCAAAAGTCATCAGTTGCCTTTTTCTGTATCGACTCGTGTTGTCAAGACTCCCCTCGAGCTTGTGTTTTCCGATGTGTGGGGCTATGCCCAAACTTCTGTCAGTGGTCATAACTATTATGTCAGTTTCATCGATGCTTTCAGTCGCTTTACTTGGATTTATCTTATTAAGCGCAAATCTGATGTGTTTCATGTTTTTATGCAATTCTAAGCACATGTGAGCGCTTGCTTAAGCACAAAATTATCAATGTGCAATCCGACTGGGGGGTGAATATCGTAATCTCAACGCCTTCTTTCAAAAGCTTGGCATCTCACACCATACGTCTTGTCCTCGTACACATCAGTAGAATGGTGCAACTGAGTGCAAGTACCGTCACATAGTTGAAACGGGTCTAACACTTCTTGCACATGCCTCTGTTCCTTTTCGGTTCTGGAATGATGCTTTTGTCACTGCTTGTTTTCTGATAAACAGGACTCCCACACGACGTCTTCACATGAAGTCTCCTCTCGAGGTGTTGCTTCATGAAACTCCAGATTACTCCTTCCTCAAAGTGTTCAGTTGTGCGTGTTGGCCACATCTTCGTCCATACAACAAGCATAAACTTGAGTATCGATCAAAAAAATGTGTTTTTCTTGGGTACAGTCCTCTACACAAAGGTTACAAGTGTCTCCACATTCTGACGAATCGCGTTTACATTTCCCGTGACGTTGTGTTCGATGAGACTGTCTTCCCGTTTTCCACGCTCACATCATCCACTGATACTCCCGTCACCGAGTTGCACTCTTTTCCAGTTTTTTCTGATCAATTTGTGGATGTTGTATATTCTCCTCTGTTGTTGCCTAACCATGGTGCAGGGACTCGACGAGGTGCGCGACTTGAGCTTCTTGAGGATGATAATGAGGCCTCACCTGAGCCAGCTGCCACTACGCCGGTTGTGCCTGTTGCTACGCAGGCTGGTCGCGACGTTGACCACGAGTGCATGGGACATGCATGTGGACTTGATGAGGCACCCACGTCGCCTATGTCCATGGCCTCGGTGTCACCTGGGTCGGCCGACCCCGCGGCATTGCCGCCTGGGTCGCCTGGTTTGTGGCCTCGCAGCTGCCTGGGCCGGCTAACCCCGCAGTGTTGGCACCGGGACCGGCCGACCCCGCAGCGTTGCCCCATGGGCTGGCAGCACCCGCGGCACTGTCGCCTGGGCAGGAGGCCTCGCCGACTGTTGCGTCGCCTGGGACGTCATCTTCTAGCTCGTCTTCGCCGACCACTTCAGGCGCGTCTTCTTCACCGCTGATGGATACTGGCTCCTCTGTGGTGGCTGCTCCACCATCACCTCCGCCTGTTGTCCTGCGTCCTCATACTCGCAGCAAAAGTGGCATCTTCCAACCGAAGAAGCGCACTGATGGCACTGTTGCATGGCTTGCGGCCTATATGGCGCATACTGAGGCCGACCCTACGACTGAAACACGACATTTTCAGGCAGCACTTGGCATTCCATGCTGGCGTGCTGCGATGGAGGAGGAGATTCATGCACTTCAATGAAACAACACTTGGTTCCTGGTACCACCTCCATCTAGTGTCAATATCATTGACTCTAAATGGGTATTCAAGGTGAAGAAACATGCTGATGGTTCCATTGAGAGATACAAGGCACGTCTGGTTGCCAAGGGTTTCAAACAATGGTATGGCATTGATTATGCAAACACATTCAATCCTGTTATTAAACCAACCACTATTCGTGTTCTTCTCTCCTTGGCTGTTACTCGAGGATGGTCGCTTCGACAGCTTGACGTTCAGAATGCTTTCCTCCATGGAGCTCTGCAGGAAGAGGTTTACATGCGCAGCCACCTGGTTTTGTTGATCCTACTCAGCCACATCATTTGTGTCGTCTTGTCAAATCTCTTTATGGACTGAAATAGGCCCCTCTTACGTGGCATGCACGTCTTGGCACTACTCTTCGTGCTCATGGGTTTGTGCCTTCTGCAGCGGACACGTCTTTGTTTATCTTTCAGCGACCAAAGGTGACTATGTACATTCTGGTCTATGTTGATGCCATCATCCTTGTTAGTTCGTATGCTGCTGCTACGGATCGGCTTGTGTCCTCTCTTGGTGCTGAGTTTGCTGTTAAGGATCTTGGGAGACTGCATTATTTTCTGGGTCTGGAGGTTCTTCCTTCTGATGGCGGCTTGACTCTTTCTCAGAAGAAGTACTCCCAGGACCTCCTACGTCGTGTAGGTATGTTGCAGTGCAAGCCTGCTACGACTCCCATGTCTGTCACAGACAAACTGATCGCTCTTGCTGGTGACTTGCTATCTCCTGAGGATGCCACTGAGTACCGCATCATTGTTGGTGGGTTGCAGTACTTGCTTATCACTCGACCAGACATATCGTTCGCAGTAAACCGTGTGTGCCAGTATCTTCATGCGCCGCATGATTCTCACTGGTCAGCTATTAAGCGCATCTTGCGCTATGTTCGTCACACTGGTTCATATGGTCTTCATCTTCAGTCGACGCCTTCTGGACTGATCTCTGCATTTTCTGATGCCGACTGGGCTGGTAGTCCTGATGGCAGGCGATCCACAAGGGTACATGCTGTGTTCTTTGGACCTAACTTGATCGCCTGGCAAGCTCACAAGCAAGCTACGGTGTCTCGGAGTAGTACAGAAGCTGAGTACAAGGTGGTTGCTAATGCCACAACTGAGATCATGTGGGTGCAGTGGTTGCTTCCGGAGTTGAAGGTCTCTCCAACTTAGCCGTCTGTCCTTTGGTGTGATAACATTGGTGCTACCTATTTTTCATCCAATCCAGTGTTTCATGCCCGAACGAAGCACATCAAAGTTGACTATCACTTTGTGAGGGAATGTGTTGCTCAGAAGCTTCTTCAGATCAAGTTTGTTCCTTCTAAGGATCAACTTGCTGATATTTTCACTAAACCCTTGCCCTTGCCTTCCTTTGAAGCATGTCGACGCAATCTTAACCTTTTGAGTGTTTCAGGACATACTTAAGATTGAGGGAGGGTGTTAGACTAAGTATATAGTAGATATACGTGTTGTAACATAACCTGTATTTGTACCGTTCCCTCTTATAAATATATGACAGTCGTGCCCACCAAGGGCATCGAGCATTGCTCCAAACCCTAGTTTGTCTAACAAATGGAAAAATTCCTATCCTATGCAACAAATGACATCTCTTTCTTTATAGGAATTGAGATGCATGTCATCTCACTTCCTATGAAGTTCCTATTCCTAGAATATTCGTATCCTATGAACCAAAGAAGGCCTCAGCATCTACAATTGGGGCAGGCTTTGCAAGGTCTCATGTAACAATGTAAATTAACCATCTAAAATGATTTGCATTCTCCAATCATCTTCTTAACTATACTATCATTGGTTAGTCCAACTATGATCATCCCGCCACTTGAGTTCACTCTCATCCTGCTACTTGAGTTCAACCTCATTCTGCCAACTGCATCCCCCAACTTGACTCAACCTCATCTTGCCACTTGAGTTCAACCTGCTTCCATAATACATAAAATCATTTCGACATAATCAATAATCCAACGGTTGTTCCCTCAAGTTATCAGTAGTAATTTGGTCTTTAAGCCATGGCTTGGGTGCAGGTTGAGAAACAAATTCTTTAGGCACAATGAACCTAAACACCCACACCTTATCTATCGGCAACAGACAAAATTAACAGTAATCCAATAACAAATTTTTTTGACACCTAAGGATGAACTTTTTAAAAAAGTACTCCCTCTATCCCAAATTACTCGTTGCAGAAATGGATGTATCTAGAACTAAAATACATCTAGATACATACATATTTGCGACAAGTAATTCAGGACAGAGGGAGTAATTGATCTTTTCACATCTAGCATTGTTACATTATGATCTAAATTCTAGTACCGTATTGGACTAGACGAAGTACATACGGTATGAGCTTTTCGCGTTGGTACCGACGCATACGAGTACAACTTGTTTACGTGTCCTACAAGGACTCCTATGTGTTGCCCCTCATATATACCCCATGTAGTCGCACCTAAGATGGTCTGTCGTCTCGTGCTTGTAATACTCCTCCATCATAGTAATTCGCCTTCGTGTGTCCGTGGTTTTCTCCCGCAAGGGTTTCCACGTAAAAATTCGTGTCTCTCTTTGTCTTGTTTATTCTCGTTATTATCTAACAAGTGGTATCAGAGCTGAGGTTTCAGATACGAGATTTGAAGTCGAGAGGAGAGTTAGGGTTTGCGTCTGTACGCCGCCACTGCACGCGTCTCTTGGTGATCCACTGATCTGAGTGCAAATCGATTTCCATTGCGCCGCCTGAAGTCGAGACTGACAGGAGCAGTCATCCGTGTCGAGAGAAAGTTGAGACTGATCGGTACTGGCTTCAAGTCCCGAGGACTGATCCTTCCAGTCGCTAATTGAGTTGCCGCCGCTGCTACTCTATGTACAAGTTTCAAGACCCAAGAATCAATCAACCAATTTGCTAGTACTACTACTAGTACGTGGACGCTTTTCCACTAACTAGCACGTGTGATCTTATTTATTTCTCAAGCTGCTGCCAACTAGTACTAGTTACTACTAGTACTTCTGTTCATCAGTGGAGTTACAAATCACTCTTTGGTTTTTCGTTCGCAATGTCTACCCAGCGTACCAGATTTATCTACTCATGGCATCCATGAAGTATGATCTTCCACTGCTAGACCGTGACACAAGGTTTACCCTATGGCAAGTCAAGATGCGGGCATTGCTGGCACAGTTCGACTATGATGAAGCACTCGATAGTTTTGGGAAGAGCAAATTCAGGACTGGACTGATGAGGAGAAAAGAATTGATTGTAAGGCTTTGTCACAAATTCAACTCCATTTGCATAATAATATTTTGCAGGAAGTTTTGAGCGAGAAAACTGTCGCCGCTCTATGGTTAAAGCTGGAAGGGATTTGCATGACTAAAGATCTCACTAGCAAGATGCATCTGAAGCAAAAATTATTCCTGCACAGGTTACCCGAGGGAGGTAATGTTTTGAATCATATTTCAGAATTTAAAGAGATCATATCTGATCTAGCAGCAATGGAGGTTAAGTATGAAGAGGAGATACTGCTTTAATGTTACTTTGTTCACTGCCAAGTTCTTATACCAATTTTAGAGACACCATATTATACAATCGTGATACTCTCACACTTAATGAAGTTTATGAAGCTTTGAACTCTAAGGAGAAGATGAAATTAATGGTGCCTCATGATGGTTCGAGTTCATCCCAAGCCGAGGGATTATCTGTTCATGGTAGGACAAAGGAGAAGAATTCCAATAATAGAAACAGAGGCAAATGTAAAAACAACTACAGGGGCCGCTTGCAATCCAGAGACAAGAAGTATTGCATATATTGCAGGAGAGACGGGTGAGGGAGTCCTGGATTAGGGGGTGTCCGGATAGCCGAACTATTAACGTTGGCCGGACTCCTAGACTATAAAGATACATGATTGAAGACTTCGTCCCGTGTCCGGATGGGACTTTCCTTGGCGTGGAAGGCAAGCTTGGCGATACGGATATGTAGATCTCCTACCATTGTAACCGACTCTGTGTAACCCTAACCCTCTTCGGTGTCTATATAAACCGGAGGGTTTTAGTCCGTAGGAAAAAACAACAATCATACCATAGGCTAGCTTCTAGGGTTTAGCCTCTTTGATCTCGTGGTAGATCTACTCTTGTACTACCCATATCATCAATATTAATCAAGCAGGGGTAGGGTTTTACCTCCATCGAGAGGGCCCGAACCTGGGCAAAAACATCGTGTCCCTTGTCTCCTTTTACCATCCGCCTAGACGCATAGTTCGGGACCCCCTACCCGAGATCCGCCGGTTTTGACACCGACATTGGTGCTTTCATTGAGAGTTCCTCTGTGTCGTCACCTTTAGGCCCGATGGCTCCTTCGATCATCAACAACGACGCGGTCCAGGATGAGAATTTTCTCCCCAGACAGATCTTCGTATTCGGTGGCTTTGCACTGCGGGCCAATTCGCTTGGCCATCTGGAGCAGCTCGAAAGCTACGCCCCTGGCCATCAGGTCAGATTTGGGAGTTTGAACTACACGGCTGACATCCGCGGAGACTTGATCTTCGACGGATTCGAGCCACAGCCAAGCGCGCCGCACTGTCTTGATGGGTATGATCTAGCTCAGCCGCTAAACAGTGCCCTAGAGGCCGCACCAGCATCCGCTCCGACCCTTAGCTCGGAGCCGACTTCACCGATCAAGGACGAGTGGCTGGACACCGCCTCGGGGGCTACGATCTCTACGGCGATTGAGCCAAACACCATCCCTGTCCTTTGCAAAGCCCGTGACTCCGAGGTGCCGGACTCCTCTTCGGACTCCGAACCTCCCGCGCCCCCGCCAATCAAATCCGATTGGGCGCCGGTTATGGAGTTCACTGCCGCGGACATCTTTCAGCACTCGCCCTTTGGCGACATCATGAATTCACTAAAGTCTCTCTCTTTATCAGGAGAGCCCTGGCCGGACTATGGTCAGGAAGGTTGGGATGCGGACGACGAAGAAATTCAACGACCACCCACGACCCACTTTGTCGCCACTGTCGGTGATTTAACCGACATGCTCGACTTTGACTCTGAAGACATCGACGGTATGGACGACGATGCAGGAGACAACCAAGAACCAGCACCTACAGGGCACTGGAAGGCCACCTCGTCATACGACATATACATGGTGGACACCCCAAAAGATGGGAATGGCAACGGAATAGCGGAGGATGACCCCTCCAAGAAACAGCCCAAGCGCCGGCATCAGCGGCGCCGCTCTAAATCCCGCCACAGAAAAAACGGTGATTCTGGCATGGGAGATAATAACACCCCGGACAGCGCCGAAGACAACCCCCTCCAGCAAGATTCAGCACAGGAGGAGGGAGAAGCCAGCCCTCATGATAGAGCGGTAGACAGAGAGGTAGAGGACGATAATTATATGCCTCCCTCCGAAGATGAAGCAAGCCTCGACGACGACGAATTTGTCGTGCCCGAGGATCCCGTCGAACAAGAGCATTTCAAACGTAGGCTTATGGCCACGGCAAGCAGCCTCAAGAAAAAGCAGCAGCAGCTTAGAGCTGACCAAGACTTGCTAGCTGACAGATGGACCAAAGTCCTTGCAGCTGAAGAGTACAAACTCGATCGCTCCTCCAAGAGCTGCACAAAACGCAAGCTGCTACCCCAATTAGAGGAGGAAGCACCCAAACCTACATCACCAACGCATGACACGGCCGACCGGCCACCTCGTGGCCGCGACAGAGAGGCCTCTAGGCCCTCCACTAAAGCCGCACCCCGGTGTCGCTCGAAAAGTACAAAGCCACGGGGAAATGTGCCAGACTTGCGAGACATATTGGAGGACAAGGCAAGGCAAATAAGATCGATCTACGGATTGCGTGGGCGCCCCACGACACGTGATGACAACCGTCACGCCGGATACAGCAATTCCGGTCAGGCCAAACACAGTAGAGAAAGCTCATTTGAGCTGCGTCATGATATAGCCCAATACAGAGGCGCCGCACACCCACTATGCTTCATAGACGAAGTAATGGATCATCAAATCCCCGAGGGTTTCAAACCCGTAAACATTGAATCATATTACGGCACAACAAATCCTGCGGTTTGGATCGAGGACTATCTCCTTAACATCCACATGGCCCGCGGTGATGATCTACACGCCATCAAATACCTCCCACTCAAGCTTAAAGGACCAGCTCGGCATTGGCTCAACAGCTTGCCAGCAGAATCAATTGGTTGTTGGGAAGACCTGGAAGCCGCATTCCTTGATAACTTCCAGGGCACATATGTGCGACCACCAGACGCCGATGACCTAAGCCACATAATTCAGCAGCCAGATGAATCGGCCAGACAATTATGGACACGGTTCTTAACCAAGAAAAACCAAATCATTGACTGTCCGGATGCAGAGGCCCTTGCAGCCTTCAAACATAACATCCACGACGAGTGGCTTGCCTGGCACCTAGGACAGGAAAAGCCGAAATCCATGGCAGCCCTCACATCACTCATGACCCGCTTCTGCGCGGGAGAGGACAGCTGGCTAGCTCGTAGTAACAACCTGACCAAAAACCCTGCTAGTTCAGATACCAAGGACAGCAACGGTAGGTCGCGTCGCAACAAGCACAAGCGCCGAATTAATGGCGACAATGCTGAAGATACGGCAGTCAATGCCGGATTCAGAGGCTCTAAACCCGGTCAGCAGAAAAATCCATTCAAAAGAAATACTCAGGGCCCGTCCAATCTGGACCGAATACTCGATCCCTCGTGCTAGATACATGGCACCCCCGAAAAACCAGCGAACCACACATACAGGGATTGTTGGGAGTTCAATCAGGCAGGCAAGTTAAATGCCGAAAACAATGACAAGGGGCTGCATAGCGATGACGAGGAGGAGCCCCGGCCGCCGAAAAATAGAGGATAGAAGGGCTTTCCCCCATAAGTGCGGACAGTGAACATGATATACGCAACCCACATACCCAAAAGGGAGCGGAAGCATGCACTAAGGGACGTATACGCGATGGAGCCAGTCGCCCCAAAGTTCAACCTGTGGTCCTCCTGCCTGATCACTTTTGATCGAAGGGACCACCCCACTAGCATCCGCCACGGCGGATTCGCCGCATTGGTTCTTGACCCAATCATTGACGGATTTCACCTCACTAGAGTCCTGATGGACGGCGGTAGCAGCCTGAACCTACTTTACCAGGATACAGTGCGCAAAATGGGCATAGACCCTTCAGGGATTAAACCCACAAAACGACCTTTAAAGGCATCATACCAGGTGTAGAGGCCAACTGTACATGCTCAATTACACTTGAAGTGGTCTTTGGATCCCCGGATAACTTCCGAAGCGAGGAATTAATCTTCGACATAGTCCCGTTCCGCAGCGGCTATCACGCACTGCTCGGACGAACCGCATTTGCAAAGTTCAATGCGGTGCCGCACTATGCATACCTCAAGCTCAAGATGACAGGCCCTCGAGGAGTAATGACAGTCAATGGAAACACCGAACGCTCTCTCCGAACGGAGGAGCATACGGCGACCCTCACGGTGGAAGTACAAAGCAGCCTCTTAAGGCAATTCTCGAGTCCGACTACTAAACGTCCGGACACCGTCAAGCACGCCCGGAGTAACCTACAACAAGACCGCCTGGCACGTTCCAAGCACGCGTAGCAATGCGGCCCCAACCCCAGCCCTCGCGAAATCGCGAGACCAGTACCACGCGTACATAACTATGCTCTGGAGATACCATGGGCATAGGGGGAGGGGCACGACCATGACATGCCCAGAGTGCAGCTCAACCGCACAAGGGGCTCCCAATTGTGTCATTCTTTTTTTTTTCTTATTCTCAGGACTCCATTTTCCAGAAGCCCTGTCCGGCAGTAGAATCGCCGAACTCACGATGCAACAGCCAGGGAAGCAGAAAAGCTACGTCGAGTGTCCAGGTGGTCTCTATTACGAGCAGTATACCTGTTTTACATACCATCTCGTAGCCTACCCCTGGAGGGGGACATGTTAAATAGTCCCATCCCTTGATTATCGCACTATTTGTATCGTTCTGCTTTCATTGCAGTATATTTTGAATAAACAATACATAGCTTCTACTTGTTATTGCATTCCTTTTTTTCTATAAATGTTCATCTATGACATGTTGCACCCGTACAACTTGGTACGGTCAATACACCAGGGGCTTAAGTACCCCAAAACATGGTGTGATAACTCCGAACACTTTCACAAGTGCGGCACCCCGAACTTATAGCATTATATGCATCGGCTCCGAATCATGTCTTGGGTCAATAGTTGGGTTTGCCCAGCTCCCATGTTTTGGTACCTTACGTTCCGTTATATCGGCTAAGGTAGCGCTGGGAGAACCACTGCGATTGTGCCCCGGTTGAGCTGGGTTGAGCACCTCAGTGGAGAAAGCTAAAACTGACCGTCATGATAGGGCGAGAGCCGGTCGCTGTTCGAGAGGTTTTTCGGGTCCCTAAAGACTCATGCCGCTTAGAACGAGGAGTCGGCATTGTCCGGCCAAGGCGTGGATAGCGCCCCGAACTCGGTCTTCTGAATACCAGGGGCTTCACCAAAATTTAAAATTATAGAATTCTATGGCTAAGTGAGAGTGTTCAAGCATTATAGTCCGATTGCCTCGTTCGTCGTGTTGAACGCCTCCCTCGAAGGACCCAAGAATGGGAACAAGAGCGCTCAAGTTTATCCCGAACACCCCAGCACTCGTGGCATGGGGACTGAAGCCAACGACTCGCCATCTCTCAAATTTGATAAACGGCCGCACAGAAGGTAATATTTTAAATTAACAAGCGTTGCTTAGCGCATATGAACAAAGTTTTCAGTGTACGGGATAACAAATGCGAGTCTACTCAAAAATTACATCTTTGGAGCATTCACCAGCTATAAGGCGGGCACCCTTCAGGACGCCCTTATATTACATCTCGGGCTTGTGATACTCCTTGCCCGGCGGTGGCGCGTCCATCACAAGCTTCTCGGCGTCCATCTTGCCCCAGTGCACTTTAGCATGGGCAAGGACCCGACGGGCACCTTCAATGCAGACGGAGCGCTTGATGACTTCAATCCATGGACAGGCATCCACCATCCGCCGCACCAGACCGAAGTAGCTCCCAGGCATGGCTTCTTTAGGCCATAGCCGAACTATGAGGCCCTTCATGGCCTGTTCGGCCACCTTGTGGATCTCGACCAGCTGCTTCAGCTGGTCGCTTAGGGGCACCGGATGTTCGGCCTCAGCATACTGAGACCAGAACACCTTTTCCGTCGAGCTCCCCTCCTCGGCTCGGTAGAACGCCGCAGCATCGGACACACTATGGAGTAGATCCGCGAACGCTCCTGGAGAGCTCCGAATTCGGGTAAGTAGCAGATAATTCACTTTTACATGCTTGCTTTGCATGAAGAATGCCTTACCCGCCGCTATCTTTTTTATCGCCTCAATCTCCTGGAGGGCCTTCTAGGCTTCGTCCTTAGCGGCTTTGGCACTCTCAAGAGCCAAGGCAAGCTCGGACTCTCGAATCTTCGAGTCACGCTCCAAACTCTCGTGTTTTTCCACAAAAACCTGGAGCTCTTGCCGCACCTCTGCCACCCGCGCCTCCTGCTTCTCTCGCTCGGTGCACTCCGCGGCCGCACTGTTTTCGGCCTTGGACACCGCTTCCTTCAGGGTCACCACCTCGTTCGTGGCCCCTGCAATACCCATGTTATTCCTGTCATTTTTTGCAACCAAATCCTTGCTATAAGGTATTACTTTAATAAGGTATTACTTACCTTCCTTGTCCTCGAGCCGCTTCTTGGCAAGGCCGGGCTCATTCTCGGACCGCTCGAGGCTCTCCTTCAATGCATTGACCTCCGCAGTCAGTGCGGCAGAGGTCACCAGCGCAGCCTGCATTCCCATATTGACATATTTATGTTAGACTCCTGCATATATCTTTTTAGATCCTCAGCTCGGCTTTTCTTTCCGAACACCGAACTAAGCATCAGGGGCTACTGTCTATGTGGTAATATTCTTATGTATCTTAAAAACTTACCTCAAAGCCTGTTAGAAGGCTGGTACAGGCTTCAGTCAGCCCGCTCTTGGCGGACTGGACTTTCTGGATCACCGCACTCATGATAGTGTGGTGTGCCTCGTCGATGGAGGCGCCGTTAAGTGCCTCCAACAAATTATCTGGCGCCTCTAGTTGGACGGAGGTCACTGGTGTCGCAGTCTCGCCCTTCTTACGAAGGGACCGCCCGTCGAACTCCGGAACCACTGAAGGTTCCGGTGCGGAGTCCGGCCCAGGGCCGGACTTAGAACCCCTTGGGGTTTGATCCTCCTTATGCCCAAAGTCCGAGAGGTTGCCTTGCGGCACCTCCGGGACCTCCTCCTCCTGGCTAGGCCCCTTTTGGGACCCCACCTCAGCGTCATCAGCAGCGCGAGGAGAGCGGCCAGAAGTGAAGTGCTATTCACATCCGACGAATCCAGGGAGCCGCTCGACGAAGCGGGGAGCTCGTCCTTGGGCGGGCTACGTGGTTGTATTCGACATTAGAAGACACTATGCGACAAATGAAAAATCATGAGTCATCCAAAGTCAAGCTGGGTTAATTGAAACCACATATATGCTTCAGACGTAAGCAAAAAAGTATCAAGAGAAACCCGAAAGACTGTTTTAAAAATCTTAAATCAAAAATAGAGAAAATACGAGGCTTCTGATTCGAATACGATCAGTCAGCCGGACCAAAAGGTTTAACGGCTATGTTCTCTTTGGTGAATGACACCTATGTTTGAACAAGAAGCCCCTAAGTGGCTTTTCGCATTGCGCCGATCAAGTGGGTACCGACAGCTGTGTTCTCTTTGGTGAATGACACCTATGTTTGAACAGGAAGCCCCCAAGTGACCTTGAAACTTTTTTAACGACTCGGATTCGAATACGACTAGATTCGGACCAAAAGGGGTTAAGCCATGATTCGAATATGATCCAGCCCCCAAATGATCAAGTTGTTTTGAACAGCTGTGATTCGAATACGGTCAGGAAGCTGTGCCAAAGGAGTTAAGCTAGATTCAAATACGATCAGCCCCCAGTGGTCTAAATATTTAACGACTCTGATTCAAATACGATCAGGGTCGAACCAAAAGGTGTTAAGCTATGATTCGAATATGATCCAGCCCCCAGATGATCAAGAGGTTTGAACAGCTATGATTCGAATACGATCAGGAAGCTGTGCCAAAGGGGTTAAGCTAGTTTCGAATACGATCAGCCCCCAGTTGGTCTTTGGAATTATGATGATGAAGACACATGATCGTTGAGGATAAAAATGACAGAGGTCCTGCTTTATTATTTATCATAATATATACATTGTCAAAAATATGTACATCATAAGAGCCGGCGGCTCAAGTGTAGTAAGGTCGAAGATGAGCGATATTCCACGGCCGACGAGTCTCCTCCTCTGACTTACGTGAATCTTTGTGCTCTCGAACATTGATAAGGTAGTATGACCCGTTGTTCAAATTCTCGCTGACCACAAAAGGCCCTTCCCAAGGTGGGGATAACTTGTGCATGTAAGTTTGATCCTGGATGAGCCGGAGCACCAAATCACCTTCCTGAAAGGTTCTGGACTTAACCCTGCAGCTATGGTAGCGGCACAGGTCTTGTTGATAAATCGCCGAATGAGCCACTGCAAGATCGCGCTTCTCATCCAATAGGTCAAGTGCATACTGACATGCTTGTTCATTATCAGCTTCAATGTAAGCCGCCACGCGAGGAGAATCATGACAGATGTCACTAGGGAGAACCGCCTCTGCTCCGTAAACCATGAAGAAAGGCGTGTAACCCGTAGACCTGTTGGGGTAGTATTGATGCTCCATATCATAGAAGGTAAATCCTCCACCCAACAACCCGACGTCCCTTGCAAAGGAACCATAAGTCGGGGCTTGATGCCTCTCAAAATCTCTTGATTGGCTCATTCAGCTTGACCATTGGATTGAGGGTGAGCTACTGATGATACATCAAGACGAATATTCTCACATTGACAAAACTCTTGCATAGCACCTTTGGACAAGTTATTTCCATTATCAGTTATGATACTGTGGGGAAAGCCAAAATGGAAAATCACCTTTTTCATGAATTGAACCGGCGTTGCCGCGTCACACTTACTCACTGGCTCTACTTCAACCCACTTTGTGAATTTGTCAACCGCCACCAAGAGGTGGGTCTTTTTATCCTTGGACCTTTTAAAAGGCCCAACCATGTCAAATCCCCAGACTGCAAATGGCCAAGTAATTGGAATCATCCTCAATTCTTGAGTCGGCACGTGAGCTTGCCGTGAAATTTTTTGACAACCATAACATTTACTGACCAAATCCTTTGCATCAGCGTGAGCCGTCAGCCAATAGAATCCATGACGAAAAGCTTTGGCCACAAGGGACTTTGAACCACAATGATGGCCACAATCTCCTTCATGAATCTCACGGAGAATCTCTTGACCCTCCACAGGAGAGACACAACGCTGAAATGCCCCAGTGACACTGCGATGGTGTAACTCGCCATTGGCAATTGTCATTGACTTAGACCACCAGGTTATCTACGTGGCCAAGGTTTCGTCCTTAGGTAACTCGCCCCGGGTCATATAAGCCAAATATGGCACTGTCCAATCTGGGATGACGTGAAGAGCCGCCACCAATTGTGCTTCTGGGTGAGGAACAGCCAGGTCTTCCTCTGTAGGTAACTTGATAGAAGGGTTATGCAGAATATCCAAGAAAGTGTTAGGTGGCACCGGCTTATGCTGAGATCCCAGCCGGCTTAAAGCATCGGCCGCCTCATTCTTTCTGCCATCAATGTGCTCCACTTGATAACCCTTGAAGTGCCCAGCAACAGCATCAACTTCACGGCGATAAGCCACCATGAGGGGATCCTTGGAATCCCATTTGCCTGAGACTTGTTGAGCCACCAAATCTGAGTCGCCAAAGCACATCACCAGGCTTAAGTTCATCTCCTTAGCCATCCAAAAACCATGGAGCAAGGCCTCATACTCAGCTGCATTGTTAGTACAGGGAAACATCAACCTTAGAACATAACAAAATTTGTCACCTCGAGGGGAAGCTAAGACAACTCCAGCCCTCGAGCACTCCAATTGCCTGGACCCATCAAAATGAATAGTCCAATATGTGTTATCTGGCTTCTCTTCAGGCATCTGCAGCTCTATCCAGTTGTTGATGAAATCCACCAGTGCTTGAGATTTGATAGTCGTGCGAGGCATATACTTTAAACCATGAGGCCCAAGTTCAATGGCCCACTTGGCAACTCGTCCTGTGGCTTCTCTGTTTTGAATAATATCTCCTAACGGAGCAGAACTGGCCACAGTGATGGGGTGACCCAGAAAATACTGCTTAAGCTTCCTGGCCATGAACACCCCATAAACGAGCTTCTACCAATGTGGATATCTCTGCTTAGACTCAATAAGCACCTCACTGATGTAGTAAACTGGTCGTTGAATCGGATATTCCTTGCCAGCCTCCTTGCGCTCCACCACAATGGCCACACTGGCAGCACGGGTGTTAGCATCCACATATAACAATAATGGCTCCTTATAAATGGGAGCAGCAAGAACTGGTGGCTCAGCTAGCTGCCTCTTCAAGTCCTGGAACGCGTCGTTAGCAGCATCACTCCAGACGAAGTTACTGTTTTCTTCATCATCTGGTACAGTGGTATAGCCTTCTCACCCAACCGGCTTATGAACTGGCTTAAAGCAGCAATACGACCCGCCAGAAGCTGAACATCATTGATACACGCTAGCTTAGCCAAGGAGGTGATGGCCTTGATCTTCTCCGGGTTAGCCTCAATGCCTCTGTTAGAAACTAGAAAACCCAAAAGCTTGCCTGCTGGCACACCAAAAACGCCCTTGGCCGGGTTAAGCATCATCTTGTAGACCCGGAGATTATTGAAGGTTTCCTTCAAGTCATCTATCAAGGTTTCCTTCTCTCTGGACTTGACCACATTGTCGTCCACATAAGCATGAATGTTGCGCCCAATCTGACTGTGAAGACAATTCTGCACGCATCGCTGAAAAGTCGCCTAGGCACTCTTGAGCCCAAAAGGCATAGACACATAGCAGAAGACTCCAAAGGGAGTAATGAAAGCCGTCTTCTCCTGGTCCTTAACTGCCATCTTGATCTGATGATAACCAGAATAAGCATCCAAAAAGCTCAAGCGCTCGCAACCCGCCATAGCATCAATGATTTGATCAATACGAGGGAGAGAGAAAGCATCAGTCGGACAAGCCTTGTTTAAGTCCGTGTAATCCACACACATGTGCCAGGTGCCATTCTTCTTAAGCACTAGCATCGGGTTAGCCAACCACTCCGGATGAAAAACTTCAGCAATGAACCCAACCGCCAATAGCCGAGCCACTTCCTCACCAATGGCTTTACGCCTCTCCTCATTGAACCACCGAAGAAACTGCTTGACCGGCTTAAATTTTGGATCAATATTGAGAGTGTGCTCAGCGAGTTCTCTCGGTACACCCGACATGTCAGAAGGTTTCCATGCAAAGATGTCCCGGTTCTCACGGATGAACTCGATGAGCGCGCTTTCCTATTTGGGATCCAAGTTAGCACTGATGCTGAACTGCTTGGATGAGTCGCCAGGACAAAATCAACCAGCTTAGTGTCATCGGCTGATTTAAATTTCATCACCGTCTCATGCTCTGTAGTTGGCTTCTTTAAAGACGGCATATCCGCTGGATCAACATTGTCCTTATAAAACTTCAACTCCTCTATTGCACAAACAGACTCAGCATAAGCTGCGTCGCCTTCCTCACATTCCAGGGCTATCTTCCGACTCCCATGTACTGTAATGGTTCCTTTATAACCCGGCATCTTGAGTTGCAGATAAACATAACACGGTCGTGTCATGAACTTGGCGTAAGCCGACCGTCCGAACAGAGCATGGTACGGGCTGACCACTTCAAAAGTTAACTCTCAGCCCTGGAATCATGCTCATCTCCAAAGGCCACCTCCAGCTCAATCTTGCCCATCGAGTATGTCGACTTACCAGGCACCACTCCATGGGAAACAGTATTGGACGTCTTAAGATTTTTATCAGTTAACCCCATGCGACGAAAAGTCTCATAATAAAGGATGTTGATGCTACTGCCTCCATCCGTGAGCACTTTAGTGAATTTGTATCCACCAACTTGAGGCGCCACCACCTAGGCCAAGTGACCCAGATTATCAAGCCGGGGAGGGTGATCCTCTCGCACTACTAGGGAAAGGGCTATAGATAGGACTGATTCTAATGGTGCACCAGGTAAGTAGTGCGCCACTACTATATACTAATGGCGCACCGGTTGCTCGTGTGCCATTAGTGTGGAAGACACTAATGGCGCACCGTGCTCACGGTGCGCCACTACTATTGATTTTTTTCCCATTTTTTCATACAAACTAATGGCAAAGTGCGCCATTACTAGTTAGAACTAGTAATGGCGCACGACCAAGACAGTGCGCCATTAGTATATATATATATTTTTACTTTTTTGCAAACCTACTGATGGCGCACTATGCCAAAGTGCGCCATTACTAGTTTAAACTAGTAATGCTGCACTTTTCCACAGTGCGCCATTAGTATACATATGTTTTTTTCCTTTTCTGCAAAAAGTACTAATGGCGCACCACCTGCCGGTGCGCCATTAGTAACCAGGGTTACTAATGGCGCATTTTGTGGTGGTGCGCCATTAGTAACCTGGGACGAACAAGATATTTTGGACAGCCCACCTACCCACTCACTTTGCCCACTTCATTCTCTCCACCCCCTCCTCCAAGCTTGTCTCGGCTGCCTCCTCCTCCTCACCTCATTTCCAACATAGATTCATCAAAATTAAGTGGTGAAATCACCTTTTTTTATAGGTAAGTAAGGGGAAAGCTATATTCATGATGTAGATCTACTTTTTTTCTCCCTAGCTCGCTCCAACAACGTGCACATGCACTTTTTGTGGCCTAGCTAGATCTATGTATGTTTGTGGTGTTGCTTGTGTTTGTGGTGTTGCATATATGTTTGTGTTTGCAGGTACCGGTATTTGAAATGCGATAGTTGCCAGTTTGCCGGAATGTTGATTCATTTCCGTTTCGGCGAGAATTTTGGCACTATGCATTCTTTTTGGTCCTATTTTTAGGGAAGGTCATGCAAAATTTTTTCTTGGTTCTAAAATATCGTTTTGCTCTACCCCGCCGGCGACCATGGTCCGCACGATGACCGAAGGCATCATGAATAGGTTTTTGAGCTTCGCGAAGGCCGAGATGCTTCAAAAGAACGAGACGGAGATAAGATGTCCGTGTCGAAGATGCAAGCTGAAGAGCCTTATTGCGGACCCGGATTCTAGGAAGGTGCGGGACCACCTGCTCTTGCGTGGTTTCATGGATGGCTATCGGTGGCAAGGTGATGAAGATGACTATGAAGTCGTCCATGGGGGTCGGGCAAGAATTGAGGAAGGGCAACAAGACAACCACCGCGGCGAGGGCGGGCGAGAAGACGAAGAATCTCCAGGACATGATCACGACGGTGATGATGTACACAATGATCATGTAGAAGAAGTCGTACATGATGATGAGGAAGATCAAGACGAAGGGCATGATCATGAAGATGAAGATGTCAGAGCAGAAGACGATGGAGGCTGGGTGCAGGACCCTCATATTCAAGAGCTGCTTCGCAAGCAGACGGATAACGCAAGAGCTGCCGCCCGAGAGAAAGCCAAGCTGGATCAACTGGAGATAGACGCGGTTACTCCATTGTATGAAGGATGCAGGACCGAGGATACCCACCTGAAAGTAACGCTCATGGCTCTGGAGATGAAGGTAAAACACAAAATGACCGACGCATGCTTCGACGAGAACATGTCATTCTGGCACGAACGTCTTCCCAAGGGGAACAAGTGCCCGACCAGTTTCGAGGAGGCAAAGAAAATCGTGTGTCCTTTGGATTTACCGCACGTGAAATACCATGTGTGCATGAACAATTGCATCATTTATCGGGACGAGCACGCGGAGTCTACCATATGTCCGGTGTGCGGCGTCACTCGATACAAGAAGAGGAAGAAAGCTCCTCAAAAATCGGTGTGGTACTTTCCGATCACTCCTCGTCTGCAGCGGTATTTCGCGGACCCTAAGGTAGCAAAGCTCCTGCGTTGGCACGCGGATAGGGAGGAGAAGAAGCGGGAAGATGACGGAAATGATCCGGAGATAAATAAAAAAGACAAGATGCTGAGTCACCCTAAGGATGCGAGCCAGTGGCAAGCGTTGAACTTCGAATACCCAGAATTTGGGAAGGATCCAAGGAACATCATGCTGGGCGCAAGCACCGATGGATTCAATCCGTTTGGCAGCGAGAGAAGCACACATAGCACCTAGCCTGTGTTTGTGTGGATGTACAACCTTCCCCCCTGGTTGTGCATGAAGAGGAAGTACATTCACATGAGTATGCTAATTGAAGGGCCGAAACAACCAGGGAACGACATCAATCTGTATCTGGGGCTGCTGAAGGAGGAGCTAGACACGCTGTGGAAAACGCCAACCAATACGTGGGATGCCGCAGAGAAAGAACATTTCCCTATGAGAGCCGCACTGCTCACGACAGTGCACGACTATCTTGGTTACGGATATCTCGCGGGGCAGGTAGTCCACGGATTTTCTAGATGCGTAAGGTGCATGGATGACACAACGTATCGCCAGCTAGATAGAGATCTCGGGTCTTTGAAAACCGTGTTCATGGGACATCGAAGGTGGCTTCGCGATGATGACCCGTGGAGGAAACGCAAGGATCTGTTCGATGGTGAAACCGAACCCCGAAAACGCCCGTGTACGAGGAGCGGCGAGGAAATAGACGAGCTGTTGAAAAATTGGAAAGACTGCCCACTACCGGGAAAGAAGCAAAAGGTGCCAGAGCCGGGAAAGAAGCTAAAGGCACCAGAGCCGCTGCTGAAGGTATGGAAAACAAGGTCTGTTTTCTGGGACTTGCCGTACTGGAAGATCCACCGTGTGCCTCACAGCCTTGATGTCATGCATATCACGAAGAACGTGTGCGAGAGTCTGCTTGGTACCCAGCTCAACATGCCAGAGAGGACCAAAGATGGGCCGAAAGCAAGGGCAGACATGAAATCAATGGGCATCAGGCAGGAGCTTCACGCTAATGATGATGATGATGATGAGGCGAAGCAGGACACAGAAAGTTGTCGCAAAGGCAAAAAGGCCAAGAAGACCGGAAGTGACTACCCTCTCGCGTGCTTCAATCTAAGTCAGGAGGAGATCGAGCAGTTTTTCACCTGCCTCCTAGGAGTAAAACTTCCTTAGGGTTACGCGGGGAAGATAAGAAGATACCTAGACCCAGGGAAGCAGAAGTTCAGTGGGATGAAGTCTCACGACTGTCACGTGCTGATGACGCAGATACTTCCAGTTGCAATCCGTGGGATCATGGACGTGCACGTCCGTGAAATGCTATTTGGCCTATGCAACCATTTCGATGTCATCTCTCGGAAGTCGATTGGCGTGAGGCAACTCAGAAGGCTATAGGAAGAGATCGTGGTGATACTATGCGAGCTTGAGATGTACTTCCCGCCCGCATTCTTTGACGTTATGGTGCATCTGCTGGTCCATATCGTAGAGGATATCATCCAACTCGGGCCGACGTTCCTGCACAACATGATGCCGTTCAAAAGGATGAATGGTGTCATCAAAGGATACGTTCGGAACATGTCACATCCAGAGGGAAGTATAGCCAGGGGCTTTCTGACCGAAGAGTGCATCTCCTACTGCATGAATTATCTAGGCATCGAGAACCCCGTTGGTCTGCCCGTCAACAGGCACCTCGGCAGGCTCGCTGGATGGGGTCACCATGAGGGTCGCTGCGAAATGCATGTCAACTTCGAGGGTTGACTCGCCGACTTTGAAAGAGCAAACCTAGTCGCGCTACAACACATAGACGTGGTCGATCCTTGGGTGGTAGAGCACAAAACCTTTATTGAGAAGACGTACAATGACCGAGGCCAACAGAGGACGGACGGAGATATACTCAAAGAGCACAACTCATGTTTCATGCGTTGGTTCAAGCAGAAGCTTCTGTCGTACCCTTTACATGAAGATTCTTCCGCGGAAGAACAACTCATATTCGCCTTGTCACAGGGCGCCGAGCACAACCTGATGACCTATGAGGCGTACGAGATCAACGGCTACACATTCTACACCGAGGACAAGGACATGAAGAGCGATGGTTATCAGAACTCCGGGGTAACGATGGAATCCTACACCGGTAAGGACAAGGACAGATACTACGGAAGGATCGAGGAGATCTGGGAGCTGAGCTACGTTGGAGAGAAGGTGCCGATGTTCCGTGTCAGATGGGACAAGAGCGTCCTAAAGGAAGACCGATATTTCACCACCATGGTTATACTCGAAGCCAAATCCAAGACCGCGGGTGCAAACGTCACCGCGAAAAATGAGCCATGGGTACTGGCTTCCCAAGTGGACCAATGCTTCTCCATTACCGACCCAGAGCAAGACTTCGACAAGTACGGCGACCCGAAGATCGAACATGACGACGACGATGAAGTAGCAGCACACACCACAAGAAGAAGCAGGACCACCCTACCTAAAGGATGTCCGTTCCACAGAAGAACTCCATTTGCGAAAAAGAAGGGCAAGAAGATTGTGAACAGATAGCTAGCTAAGATCGATTGTATTTAAATCGTAGTCTTCATTTCTCGATTGTATTTCATGGGCACTTTTTGATATCATGAATATTTTTAAATTTCATGGGCACTTTTTGAAATCATGAGGACACTTGATCTCGATCCCCCTCCATCTCGATCTCGATTCCCCCTCCATCTTGATCTCGATCCCCCTCCATCTCGATCCCGCACCCTCCCCCGCTAGCTCTACCGCTGCCGACGACCCACCACAACCCTCCCCCGCTCCACCACCGCCGACGAGCACCCGGCCCCCCGCACTCTCCCCCGCTCCAGCGCTGCCGCCGATGATATTTTCAAGTAACAAATTTGAACATATTTTTTAAAAAATTATTACTGTTTTTATAAAAATATATTACTGTTATGATTTAAACAAGTTTGAACATATTTAAACACAAATAAATATAAAAAACAGCATTTAAAATGCATAAAAAAATATTGGGGAGCCTGGGAATCGAACCCAGGACCTCCTGGTGTGTGTGCTGCGTGCTGACCAGTCAGGCTAGTGGGTGGGTTCTGTTGTAGATAGGGTTAGGTTGTAGATAGGGCTAGTGGGCTAGATTAAAACAAAATTCTAATGGCGCACCGAGGGGTGGTGCGCCATTAGAATAGTCGTACATATGGCGCACGAGGGGGTGGTGCGCCATTAGAAAGCTTCCCCCCACACTAAATCCCCAATCTCTCTAATCTCTCCCCTGCCTCATCGATCACAGCCGCTGCCCCCCGTGTTCGCCGTCCCCCTCGCCGCCGCCCTCGCCTCCTTCACCGTCCCCGAGCCGAGCACCGCCTCCCTCGCCGCCTCCCTCGCCGTCCCCGAGCCGAGCGCCGCCTCCCTTGCCGCCTCCCTCGACGTCCTCCCGCCCAAGCGCCCCCTCCCCCCGCGGCCCCGCCTGCGCCCTCGACGTGCTCGCCGTCCAACACCGCGCGGCCTACCCAGGAGGACCGCCACCATCTTCCCCTTCGACTACGAGGACCCGGACGAGCTCGGACGCCCAGGAGGACCGCCACCGCTCGACGCCCCCGACCGTGCGGCCTGCCCAGGAGGAGCGCCACCGCTCGACGCCGAATTCGCGCCGCCTCGACTAGCTCCGGCTGCCCTGAGTCGCCCTCGACCTCCCAAGTGAGCACCCGAGCCGCTTCCCCCTCTTCCCCCTCTTTATTTCCTTCTGATGTGTTCTAGGGTTGGGGGTTGGAGAAATTTGGACAAGGAAAGGGGGTTGGAGAATTAAGTAGCTAGGGTTTTCCAAATGTTCAAATCTCTGAGCTTGCATTTAGATGCATTTTAGAGGATACTAGTCTCAACTAAGCATTCGCCTAGAGATTCTTTCTTTAAGTAGCTAGGCTCAATTAGTGAATTTTCCAGTGAGTTTGGATTCATGCAACAATATGAAACATTAATTACTATTCTTTCTGGCCACTAATGATAGATGTAACATGTAAGAAGTCCATAATTGATTAATGGATCTGTTAGTTTGATAGTCTTGTTACTCCTAGGTATCTACAAATGAGTAGATGAATATTTGTTACCAGGAGGGGTTACAATATCTTTCAAACTGATGTTGTTCTCATGATCATGCTTTCTAATGGTTTGATATCACCCAAAGTTTGGCATGGAAACTACAGAGGTACTATGTAGTGTTGTATTACTTCTTCCGGATTCAGGGTGTTTAAATGTGCATTAGTTCTTCTGATAATTAATGGTTAAAGTCCTTTGACAAGAATGTGAACAATAAGAGATGTAACCAATCCCAGAAGTAGAACCATGTATCTTTTCTCTCTACAGTTCTCATGCAACAATATGGAACTAATTCTTTAAGTAGTTAATGAGAACACTTGGTCCATATTCATTTGCAGTGAACATACATTTTCCCTGTTCTTATAATATTTTCTTGATGTCAGATTATGCTATGAGGATATTAGTCTAAGCCCAGTCTTGGATGCATTGTTTTATCCTGTGGTGGTTAAACCGGTTCTAAAAATTATCTAGTTTGACATGTACTTTTCTAGCTATCATAATCTATTCTTTGACCATGGCAGTAGCTGGCATTTTGTTATGATAATTTCAGTATATATCTTACTATCCTTTGTTGATCTCGTTGTATTTTCAATGCACAGGCAACTCTCCGACGAAGTCTCCTCCAGGTAATATATGTCCCATGATTTCTAAAGAGTACTAGTATACTGACTAAACTATCCACTTGCTATGCTTAGCTGCTCTGTTGTCTGAATCATGACACTTTGCCAGCTGAAACTTGCCTATCACACTGTCGCTGTATTTCTCAACTAAAAACACAAATATTTGTAGTTTTTGTCTGTCATAATGCAACTAAGCATACTAGTCTCAACTAAGCATACTAGTTTTTTGTAGTGAGACAGTAAGATAGTGAGACAGTAAGAAGGAAACTTCCCAGATTATGTAGAAAGAAAATACTTGGTTTGATAGCAAGTACCATGACATGAATCAAAAAACATATACAGTGGGAAAAATAAAATGGCAGAAACCTGGGAGGTTCTGGTTTGCTGTATCTCCACCAGTTTGGGTTGGTGAATGTGGATGATTTTTTTATCCTGTGAACTCATTGTACTGCTACAAGAATTTGGTATCATCATGGTGTAATTTTGTTAACATTCTGGTTTTGTTAGATAGTGGCTACACTAATCTAGAGTGACTTTTTTATCCTGTGAACTTGAATGTTGCAATGCTGTTTTCTTCAGAGGCTACTGTCAAAAACTTGAGCTACTATCTTGCAAAGATGATGATCATCTTGCTAGTTTGCTGGGTTTTGTCTCCGACCATCGTGTCGTGATGAATTTGCAGGTACCCCGAGAGGCCCTTGAGTTTGCCGGACTGTTGATTAACTTCTGTTCCGGCAAATTCGGGTACTCCATATGTCCTATTTTCAGCAAAGGTCATGCTGAAATTTTAGCATGACTTTGCTAAAAATAGGACATATGGGGTACTTGCGACTAATGCATGGACCGGGGTATCTTAGTACTTAGTTAAGTAGGATCAAATGCCCTGCCATTCTTGCTGCATTAAACCATAGGTGGCAATAGAGCCAAGTCATTAGTGCCAAGTGATTAGGCCCAACCTAGGGTGCCTCGGCTTAGGCTTTTAGGGTGCCTCGGCGTCGACAAAGCCTAAATGATAAAAGCTTAGCTTTTAGGATGCCTCGGTGTCGACAAACCCTAAATGATGAGACCATGATCTTGTTCCTTGACAATAACCAACTTTTTGACCAAACTGTTTTCCTATTTAAAGCGAAACATGGCCAATAACGATGAGGCCGGCGGTTCGGGCGGCAAGCAATTCTGGGAGCTGTCCCAGGAGATGGAGGAACAACCTCACCGCTATGAGGACGCCGCGGAAGACACCGATCCTGATTACACAACCCCTAGTGGCGTCGGGGATGACACCACTGATGGTGCCGCCGAGGATGCCACCACTGATGATGGCGGCGCACACACAGATGGCAGCCAACCGAAGAAGCAAAGGAAGGACCGGCGCCCGAATGCGCTCCGCACCCTCAAGGAGGAATTCACTCAAGTGGACTCCGATGGGAATCCAATGGAGCCCAAACATATAGTCAAGGGGTACTCGGTTCAGCCTGGGTGCATTCTCCGGAGCACCGTCTCGATCAACACCGAGAACCTTAGGCATAAGGACCGAGGGAATTTGCGCAACCTCCTCTTCACGAAGCTGCACGAACGATACAAGTTCCCCGCCGAATTTGAAAACACATGCCTCTCAGGGAATAAAGTGAACAGTGCCGCCCTCACGAAGATGAGCACGGCCCTGTCTACTTGGAGAAGCGCGGTGAAGAGAATGATTGATAAAGGTGATTGTTATGAGAAGATCAAGGCGAAATATCCTTTGATGAGCGAAGATGACTACAAGGAGTTCAAGATAAAGTGCGAGAGCAGTGCAACCACCGAATCAAGTCAGTGGGGGAAAGAAATGCGGGAGTTGAACTTAGGGGAACACAAACTCGGTCCCGGCGGTTACAGAGTGGCGGAGCCTATATGGGACAAGGAGGACGCGGAGCGTGCTGAGCAAGGCCTACCGCCCCGCTTCGAGAAATACAGCGGTAACAAGCAGACCAGGAACTATTTCAGGGCCCGGTACAGGAGGACCCGATAACAAAGGAGCTTACCACGGATCCGAAGACCAGGGCGCTTGAGCTAGTTCTGGTAAGGAATACACCCCCGCGTAATTAGCTCCATATGGTTGCACTCTAATTAATCCCCAATATTTCTAAATGGTTCACGTTCCTTTCGCAGGAAACTGAAAGCAGTAGCGCGGGGTCGTCTCAAAGCTCCCCTTTCGACACCCCTTTAAATAGGGCGTTGAACGTAATGAAAAGCAAGGATAAGCTCACTAAGCCGATGTCAGTTGGTCGTGTGGCCGGCAAAGGCTTGTCCACAAAATGGGGGTCATACTATACCGCTGGTGTGCGGAAGGAGAAAAAGGCCAGCTCGGAAAGCCAGACGCGCGAGGTTGAAGCACTCAAGGCACAAGTGGCGTGGATTCCGGAGCTTGTCCAAGAGCAAGTGGAACAACAACTGGGAACGAAGCTCAACGCCATGGTGCCTATGTTGATTCATGGGCTGACGACGTGGATTGCGGGCGGCCAACAGGGGCCTCCCACGGTTCCCAGCTTCACGGCCAGCAACTCGCACAACGCGCAGGCGGCGCCATTGGTGTCTCCGGCGGCGCCATTGGTGTCTCCGGCGGCGGCACCATTAGTGTCTCCGGCGAAGGCGGTATTCGTGTACCTGGGTGTACGCCGGTCGGCACCTCGCCAGCAAGTGCCCCCTCCATCAGTTGCACGCCCGCCATTGGCGGTGCCTCGACATTAGCCGAGCTCGACGGCATCACGGTAACTAAGCCTCTCGGCCGATGACTTCATCTCCTTGCCTTTGACTGGGCATCCCTGACGCCCTGTACATGTTTTCGCAAGGCACCGCCGACGTTCCTTGCACTCTTCTGCACATCGTGGGCGCCGAGTTGGTCGATGTCGCCAAGGGCAGAATCGTTCAACTGGGCAACCGCATGTTTCACGGTAATCCGATGCCACCCACAGCGTATAGGGTTGAAGTGATTCAGGTGCTGCCAGGCTGCGCCGAGCTGTTACCTCCGGTTCGACCCGCTGGGGCCGACGAAGATGATGTGATGACCCTCAGCGCCTGCGTAAGCTGGCCCCTGCTTTGGCCGAAGAGCCAGATTCGTTTGGGGGCGGGGGACACCACCCCACAGATAAGACCGCCAGTCGTGCCAGCGCCAAGCCATGGCAAGAACGCCGCAATGCTACCGAACCTGCCGGACATCCCTATGTCGGACATCCCTATGGCACAGGATCCGGACAGCCCTATGGCACAGGATCCGGACGACGACGACATCAACGACAGTACATTTACCAAAGTCGATAAGTACTTTGCCGAACATGGGTACGCTGACGAGTTCTGCGGGCCTCTTTCTCAAGAACCCAACCAAGACGACCGCAATCTAGCTGGTACGGCGGAGAAATCCAATTGCAATAGGCGTCATCTGGCGTTCAGTTCTCAGGAGACACCTCCAGCTCCCGCCTTCATCGAGCCTCAGATAGCTGAGGTGCGAAATATTATTAGCCCCAACACGCTCAAGAAGGCGGTCTGTGAACAGAACTCAGTCCCATTACAGGAGATCAAGAAGAAGGGACGGAAACGAAAGACTAACAAGGGCGTCGGTGCGAGCCAGCCGGCACCGAGTTCGATCTGTGCTCAGGACGGGCCACCTTCACCTAAGGATATCTCGAGGAGGGTGCATGTGGCGGGTAGGGCGATGCTACCGCCAAATATGCTGAATGCTGCAACCGGTGCTATGCGGAGTATGCATGACAGTGTTCTTTCTTTGGAGAAGCGGCGTCTCAGAGAGAAGGATGTGGCATACCCGGTTTTCGTGGCCAAGGTGCCAGAGGGCAAGGGCTTTGTGGATGGTGACATCGGGGGTACGATCGTCCTGTGGTTTGATGACATCTTTGCTATGTTTAACCTTCATCCACTGCACTACACCTTCGTTCGGCTGTTTTCGCTGAGTATGGAGATGCGGTTCATTAGAGACAAGACCCCGGACATCGTGATAGTCGACCCCTTCTACATGCGTGCCAAGCACTTGAGCAGCGCTGGGGACCTCCAAGTTGCGAGTTCACACCTCGAAGGCGTCATTCTGGCAAACCCAGATAAGGATAACTTCCTTGTGGCTTACTTTCCCGAGTAAGTCATCCCTTAACCGCCCCGTAACATATGATTTCTTAGATTTCGATCGTTCTTTTTTTCTAACATTCCGTGTTCTGTGCAGTGACACACATTGCACACTCATCCTCTTAAGCCCGAAATATTCCATGGCCACGTATTTCGACCCGAACCGTAACTCCAAGATAAACTACACAAATGTCAAGAAAGTTCTTGATGATGTTCTCCCCGTCTACGCCAAATCTGGAGGCACCTTCACCAGGACTGTTCATAAGTACGGCAAGCACATGTTCTCACACAATACGAAGTTCTGCTGCGTCAAGCAGCCGCCTGGCGGTCAGAAGGATGCCTACTACGCCCTCCATCACATGCGGGCGATCGTAAGGGACCATCATCAACTTCTGCTACCAGATAATCTCAAAGATTGGGCCGCGAACTTGTCGGCAATCCAGGACGCGGACCTCAGACAAGAATTCTTTCGCATCCAGTCGGACTTTGCGGACATCATCCATCAAGATGTCCTTCATACGTCGGGGCAGTTCTACCTCAGATATCAACCTTCCAACAATGAGATAGATGGAACGCTACAAATGCAGGGTGACAACGACCGCGATTTCATGACCATCACGACAGACGGCGGCTTCATCCACGCTCCTGTCCGATGAGTCGAGTCGAAAGTAGTGATGTGTAGTTCTAAAACATTGATTGGCTCATGTTGTAATTAAACTTTAATGAATTCGTATGTCTCTTTGGTTTGGACAGTCATTTAACTTAGATGTAATCGATGCTATTTATTAGTAGGACCATGAATCGTGCTATTAATGTCTTTCTTTTCTCTTCCGATCCTTTTGTTGCATACTTACATATTGCTTATGTATTGTCTGTTGTTTGGCTTGTGCATAGAGATGCCGTCGTATGTCGTGTACAAGGGTAAGGTTCCCGGAGTCTATGACGACTGGGAGGAGTGTCAGAGATAGGTTCACCGTTTCAGCGGTAATAGTTACAAAGGGTACACCACTAGGGCGGAGGCCGAATCTAGATATGCCCGCTATCTAGCGGGAGAGAGGAGGGAGCGTTGGAGGAACCAGATGAAGACCAGTTTGATCGTGATGATGCTCATCGTGATGACCACAACTCTCTTTTATGTGATGGTAGTTTAGATGATCGATATCGACTTGTAATGTGAAGACAAACTCGATACTCGTGGTCTTGAGACTTGTAATATTTTATCTTTGTTCGGTCTTTTGAATTCGGAGACTAATATGATGAATTGTATTCGGAGACTAATCTTCTATTGTATTCGATGAATCTGATATTGCTGTGTGCTGCTGTCTATATTCTGTCCAATAATATATTTTGTAACCTCTGCAAAAATCAGAAAAGCAAAAAAAAACCAAATATTCATACTAATGGCGCATCAAGGCAGAGTGCGCCATTAGTATGCCAAAGGATACTAATGGCGCATCAAGGCAGAGTGCGCCATTAGTGTGACAAAGCACATGGTTACATATGGCCCCCCGGGAGGCATACTAATGGCGCATGGAGTTACATACTAATGGCGCACTGCCAGGTGCGCCATTAGTATACCAGATACTAATGGCGCACCTGTGGTGCGCCATTAGTAAAAAATTCTAATGGCGTGCTAGTAATGGCGCACCGGTAGTGCGCCATTAGTTGCAAAACCGGTGCGCCATTAGTAGGCCTTTTTCCTAGTACTGTCTACTCCACAGAATGGGCTACTCAGACCATCGCAAGCAACGAGGAACCACCGGCTCAACAGCGTTCACAGCCTTCTAGTGAAGCTTCTAGTCCCGTTTGCACAAACTGGTGGTAAACACGTGATATTGTCCACTATTTAGCTGCTTTGGATTACTCTGATATCCGGATTGCTGCTACTGCTGACCCCCTGGCCGGATTGCTGATTGAAACCACCCTGATTACCTTGATTAAAACCACCCTGATGACCTTGGGGGCCTTGGAAGTTGGAATTAGAACTGCCACCTCAACTCGGGCCCTGGAAACCGTTGCCGCCTGAGCCGCTGCCCGGTCCATGATTACCGTCAAACGCGTTAGAGTTCTTGAAAGCCTTCATAATTGTACAATCTTTCCAAAGGTGAGTGGTCAGTTTCTCTGGCATGCCATGCCTTGGACAGGGCTCATTCAGCAACTGCTCAAGAGTAGGACCTGACCCGCCGGTCCGAGGATGCGACCTCCCCTTACGACGTTGATTGTTGCCCTCTGTATTGGTGTTAGCCACAAACTCCGAGCTACCATCAGCCTTGCATTTATCATTGCCTCCTTGATTCGTTGGGTTATGTTGCGGGCCCTTAGCGCTGACGTTCTTCTTTCCCTTCCATGTCTTCTCATTGTCAGACTCGGGGTCCTTGGTACTATCAGAGTCGTCATATTTGACTAGAGCCGCCATCAGCTGGCCCATGTTATTACAATCACGCTAGAGCCGCCCCAGCTTCTGTTTCAAAGGCTCAAAACGGCAATTTTTCTCCAACATTAAGACTACAGAGCCGATGTTCATGTTATCAAATGAATGTATGATATCTTTGACCCAGCGCACCCAATGTGGTTTTGGATTCACCCTCTTCTTGCTTGCAAATAGTTAAGTCCACAATCGACATGGGCTGCTTGCATGTGTCCTTAAAGTTCTAAATAAACCGGGTCTTCAACTCTCCCCATGACCAAGTGGAGTTGGCGGGCAGTCCCTTTAACCAAGTACGGGCCGTCCCATCCAGCATCATGGTGAAGTATTTGGCACACGCAACATCACTGACATCCAGTAGCTCCATGGCCATCTCATAACTTTCAATCCACGCCTCAGGGGGTAAGTCGGCTGTGTAATTAGGCACCTTTCGAGGTCCTTTGAAATCCTTCGGCAAACACTCATTATGCAGAGCCGACACCAAACAGGCGCCCATGTAGATCTTGAGGTCACACCTGCCTCAACCGAGGTCGTTGGATAAACCGGAAGGGGCTGGTAAGTCGCCCACTGAGCCGCCTACTGAGCCGCCTGCTCGGCTTCTTAACGTACTTTGTCCTGATCAACCAAATTAGGAACTCCATCACGTGCCGAGTCATACTTGCGCGGCTGATCACGGCACTGGGCATTGCTTGAAACGGCTGGTGAGTTCATGTGCCTTCTATAGCTCTGGATCTGGCTTGGGCAAGGGGTTGACTGGATCCTATCTCGGTTGTAAGAATATGCCTCTTGCTGCGCCAAGGCTGTCTGAAGAAGCTCTCTGACCCTTCGTGTTTCAACCGTCGTCGGAGAGTCTCCATCCTCAGGGAGAGCCGCCAATCGTGCCGCCGCAGCGACCATGTTCTCCAAAGGATTAGAATAATGACCCGGTGGTGTCGGTACATGCTGAGGTGGAGCAGTATTCAGACGAGGGGGTTCTGTCACACGTGGTTGAACCGGCATCCCAGCCCCAGGCGCCGCAGGCCAGTTTACCTCTGGCGGGTTACTAGGTCATGCACCAGGCGTGCCAAAGAGGTTTCTTGGCTCATAATCCGCATGTAGACGGGACTGGTGCCTTCTCCTCATGATCTCATTCAACGCGTTCTAATCCATGTAATCCGGAAATCCTCCGATTGAATCCGCTGGGCTTGAGCATCCAAAGTCGCTCGCTCGGCGGCCATCCTGACGCCCTCCGCCGCCAGGTCTTCTTTGTCTTGTGCTACCTCCTCACACAATTGTGCCACTTCCGCATCATGTTGAGCTTGATTTGTCGGGTTGATCATGGTGGTTAACAGAGCCTTCAAATTATCCATTAAAGCCATCAGAACCTGAGCCGGCGAGCGCGCAGGGCCTCCTGCCCTGACTGTCGTCACCGCTGCTGACTCGGAAGTCATTGCTGCCGCAGCCGTAGAGTTTTGCCCAGGTTGCGTGCCAGCCATGAAGATCCCGACTCTGTTTGGCGGCTCATAGGGGTCCGGAATACTGTTGCCATCAGAATAGCCCCCAAGCCCACCATCTTGCAGTTGATACAACGAGTCTGTCTCATCCGTGGATGACTCACCATCAGAGTAGATGGTCGTCTCACCGCCAGACATAGATCCTTCATCAAATTCAGCTCCGTGGATGCATCCCACGAAGGCACACTTCATGGCGGGTCTCGCACGCACTACTAGGGAAAAGGCTAGCAGCATCGCGGGTTTTAGGCCTATCAGTAGCAGGGGCAGGAGCGCTACTGATAAGGCGCTACAGCTAATGCTTAGCAATAGCACGTCTTGACCCACGCTACTGCTAAATTGACTTAGTAGCAGCGCTTCTTCAGAACATCGCTACTGGTAATTAGTAGTAGCGCTTCTCCTTACCCGCGCTACTACTATTATTTAGTATTTTATTCTTTTCTTTTTCATGTTGTATTCATACACCTTTACACAAGTTTTCATACAACAGGAATTTAGAGATTGTTTTTACATCATAATGAGTTATTACATCATGGGGTGAAAGAACCGTGGACTAGTTTCAAGTGGATGTCCATCCACTTGAAACTAATCCGCGGTTCTTTCACCCCATGATATAATAATATCATCATCATCATCATATCATTAACAACTTAGCATCATAATACATCATTGTCATATAACACCTCCTCAAGATCATCGTTTTCATCATTGACATCACATAACACCTCCTCAAGATCATCATTATCAACTCTAACACATTACCACATAATAAACATATTGTACCTCATTGGACCTATTACATTCGGTTAAGACCTACTACATTTTCTAAGGTAAAATAGCAAAAAACAAGATAGCCCCTGACTCTCCATTATGGAGAATGGAGATTAGCCTGTCTCCAATTCTTGCCTTTCGCTGAATGTTACTTCCAAGAACCTCCTTGCGTTGTCCATACATTTCGTCCATTCTCTGTTGATCATGTGTTCACGGGTTTTAGAAATTCGATATGCACAGCTGAGCCATCTCGATGATGTCGGTGCAGATGTCTAGCTCAGGGCCCGTCTCACCGATCTTGCCGATGGGGACGTGGATTCCACCGAAGGGGACCCGGTACCCATACTCAACTGAGTCCGCGTCCGGGCCCCAGCCTGCATCGTCAATGTAGAGCTTGCCGCGACGACTCTTGGTCATCCGGCCCACAGCGTATCCCTTGAGCCTTTCGAAGCTGCCCTTCAAGAACTCAAATCCACCGTGCGCTAGCCCCACGGTGGGTGCCAACTATCGTGGAATGGTCACAGCAGATGTCCTAGAAAAAGGACTTAGACGTGGAGCCATTGCAACTAGGAACCTTAAAGGGGTTAAAATGGGACAAAGGACACGGGAGTTTATACTAGTTCGGCCCCTTGCAGTGAAGGTAAAGGCCTAATCTAGTTTGGGGTGGTATTGCTTATGTCTCGATTACCAGGGAGCGAATTCGCTTGACCTAGCTTTCGATCTGATCTTACTTGTCCTGAATCACCGCCGGGTCGCCCCTTTATATATATACACAGGTCGATGCTCAGCGGCTCACGGAGTCCCGGCCGGTGTCATGGTTCTAAGACTGATAGTAGAAAGGGGGGTAGGTATGCACTACTAGGGAAAAGCCTATACACAGAATCTTACCAGCAGCGCTCTTCAAAATACCACGCTACTGCTATTTAGCAGCAGCGCGTGTCGTCAAAACTCGCTGCTGACAGGAAAATAGCAGTAGCGCGTCCACCGCATACAGCGCTACTGCTATAGTTGCCATGACCTCGCCCCCCGCTAGTTATAGCAGTAGCGCACTATACTAAACAGCGCTACTGCTATTCAGATTAGCTGTAGCGCGTTTTGGCAAACGTGCTACAACTATCCCTACCTTATCCCCACGCGCACGACCGGCCCTCTCACTCACACTCTCACTCTCGCCCGCGTAACCGTCATCGTGCGTCGCCGCCGCCACTGCCTTCGTCAATCCGCCGCCAAGGTACTCCCCTCCTTCCGTCCCTCCTCCCTCCTCCTCGCACATCCTCCCTCCTCCTGCGGCCGCCCCTCCCTCCTCCACCGCCGCCCTCCTCCTTCCGCCTGCGGCCGCCCCTCCTCCCTCCTCGCCGGCAGCCCTACTCCCACCGCCCTCGACCTCGCCGCCCCTAGCTACCTCTCCGTCGCCCCCCACCCCCTGCCACTAGTTAGTACTAGATTTAGTAGTAGTAGATGTTAATTTAGGGTTCATAGCTAGTACTAGATGTTGCTTAGTTAGTACTAGATTTTTAGTAGTAGTAGTGGTAGTTGAACTACTTTAGTTGTAGTTGAACTAGTTTAGTAAGTAAATTAATAAACTAGTTGAACTAGTTGAATTAATAGATATAATGTATTTTTAGTAAAATAATTAATATAACTAGTTGAACTACTTTATTTTTGGAAAGAACTAGTTTTTTTTCTATTTATAGTAAGTTTATATTTAGTAAGAACTAGTTGAATAAATAAAACTAGTTGAACATGTCATATTTGTTGTTATTTTTTAGTTTAAGCAATTATTCGGGATGTATTAGTGATAACTTATATGGTTTCAGGTGACCACCGTCGTCCCCGTCACCGACCCCCTCCGACATCCCCGCCGTCGTCCCAGTCACCGACCCCCTCCGACATCGAGGTGAGACCAGCCAAATATCCTTGTATATCTTGTGTTGTTGCTCAAATAGGATATGTGGTTGCCCAAGTGGCCGTTCATGTTCAGTTTACATCTCCGAGTGGCCTATGTTTTGCCAGAGTGTTGATTAATTTCCGTTCCGGCAAATTTCAGGCGCTCGATATGTCCTTTTTTAGCAAAGGTCATGCCGGATTTTGTCGTGAATTCTGGCATGACTTGTGCTAGAATATGTACAAGTTTAATCTTTGAATTATGATTGTAGGAAATGTCGTACTCGGACGATGACAGTCTCCCGAGGGAGTGTAGCTGGTGCCACGACGATCGAGGTATGTGCGACAGGTTCATTCGGCTGGACGAAGATCGGCGCTTCAGCATTAAGCTCGAGGAGACCTTCGATTGTGAAATGGTACGTAACAACGACAAGTGTTTTTTCGTAATTAAGCATGACTTCAACTATTTCAACATCTAATTTTCATATTTTACAATTCGACTAGCTTATCCCTTGCCATGCAAGACGCTATGTCTTGGAGAAGATGGGTTTTGAAGACCATGAAAATTTCGAAACAAAGAAAATACACCTAAGGACCCATCATGATATGGATTTTGAAGTAAATCTGTGCAATGCTCAGAGCATAACCCATTTTGGTTGCCAAAATTGGGAAGCACTTTGCAAAATGTATGGTTTTTATGAGGCTATGATTGTCACCATGGATCTTGGTGATCCTGACAGCAAGGAAGACAATATGGACATTTGGGTCCTTGTTGATACGCTTCCGATTGTACCGCTATGTGAGTTTCTCAAACATAGTTATTAACTAATTTATATTGTTTATTTCAAAATAGTTGATAGCTTATTTCCATTGACAGCTAATTTTGATTCTTCAAAGACTGTGCGGAAGATGGTAGATAAAACCCACTAGACCGATGGCACCGAATTAACATATAAGGAGAAAAATCATCTGATCGCATTTTGTACTCTTCTTGAGAATTACAATGACTATTATCGAGCTCCTCCAAATTATGGTGAATAAGTGCCACTAATGCATGTGTTGAACCACGATAACTTCTCTGGAGATACTCTGGTAAGATTTTTTACTATTACGACATCCGTGCATCTTTTGCATACTTCTAAAACTAGTACATCATTGCTAACTATGAAGTTATAATTATGTTTTTCAATAGAAACTCCCGATGGATTGTGTGCCTCATCTGATGTCTCTGCATGGTTGCCTCTCTGTTCTGAACATACTGCCAGGTAAATCTACGGAGCTCACCTGTGCATATCGGATTTCTAAAACCCGTGAACACATGATCATCAAAGAATGGAGGAAATGTATGGACATTCGCAAGGAGGTTCTTGGAAGTAACATTCAGCGAAAGGCAAGAATTGGAGACAGGCTAATCTCCATTCTCCATAATGGAGAGTTAGGGGCTATCTTGTTTTTTGCTATTTTACCTTAGAAAATGTAGTAGGTCTTAATCGAATGTAATAGGTCCAATGAGGTACAATATGTTTATTATGTGGTAATGTGTTAGAGTTGATAATGATGATATTGAGGAGGTGTTATGTGATGTCAATGATGAAAACGATGATCTTGAGGAGGTGTTATATGACAATGATGTATTATGATGATAAGTTGTTAATGATATGATGATGATGATGATATTATTATATCATGGGGTGAAAGAACCGCGGATTAGTTTCAAGTGGATGGACATCCACTTGAAACTAGTCCACGGTTCTTTCACCCCATGATGTAATAACTCATTATGATGTAAAAACAATCTCTAAATTCCTGTTGTATGAAAACTTGTGTAAAGGTGTATGAATAGAACATGAAATAGAAAAGAGATAAAATACTAAATAATAGTAGTAGCACGGGAGAGGAGAAGCGCTACTACTAATTACCAGTAGCGATTTTCTGAAGAAGCGCTGCTACTAAGTCAATTTAGCAGTAGCGTGGGTCCAGACGCGCTATTGCTAAGCATTAGCTGTAGCGCCTTATCAGTAGTGCTCCTCCCCGCGCTACTGATACGCCCAAAACCCCCGCTGCTTCTAGGCTTTTCCCTAGTAGTGATGGAGAGGCAAGATCTTAGCTATGATGAAGGTGTACACACGGGGTTTACGAGTTCAGGCCCTTCTTGGAGAAAGTAATAGCCCTACGTCTCGGTGTCCGGAGGCGGTCGACTGGATTATATGTGTGTGATATTATAGGGGGTGAGAACCCTTGTGCCAGAGGAGGGGTGGCTTATATAGAGTACGCCAGGACCCTCACCGTCCTCCATTACAAGGGGCTTAATGTACATAAAGTAGGGGCGTTACAGGTAACGCCGCTACGGAGTGAATGCCTACCCGTTGCAATGCTGAGTGACTCCTGATCTTCGTTAGGTCGAGTGACAATAGGTAGGAGGAGTCCCGAGTGACATGACTATCGAGTGGATTGCACTCGACATCCTTGACTGGGGGTCCCTTGCTGTCTCTTGGACTTCTTATCTTTTAGGGTAGTGACTTTGGGTAGGACGTATAGGTTAGGCCTATGACCCTACCCCAGGTCTGTATCCTCATCAGTAGCCCCGAATGGATTAAGGTTCGAGTGGAAAGTAGGTCGAAGTTGAACTTGTTCTGAGCTTTGCACTTTCGCGAGCGTTTTCTGCTAGATGGAAAACTCACGTTGGTACTTCAGCGTCGATTCAATCGCCTTGATCCATTCAGAGAATTGTCGACTGAACATCTAGCATTGTCTGCCGAGTGATGTATTAGAGTGCATTAACTTTGGCGCGATTGACTGCAGCATATCCCGGATTTCACGGGATACGAAATTTCGGGGAAGCGCGTGGAACGGAAAGCGCCGAAGTGGGCGGAGCAGATAAACAGTGATGCCTCGATTTCTATGCCACCTTTTTCGCCACGTACGTTGTGTGCGACTGTTGCGGGATTTGACAGGATCGCCTGGTCCCACGCGTCAGTCACTCGGAAGCAACCTTTTATAAGGCGACGGGGCCGAGGCGGCTGCACTATGTGCCCCTGTTTCTCTTTCTCCTTTCTCCGCTTCTCCATCGCGCCCGGCTCTTCTGCTCTCGACGCTGCCGCTCTGCCGCCATGGTGAAGGACAAGACGGCGGCACTAGAGCGCGCAAAGAAGGCGACGGGGGCGGAAAAGGGCAGGAAGCAGAACCGCGGGTCGTCATCGCGCGTAGGGCTGCCATCGATGGATCCAGGGCGATTGGATCCGGTCTTCGCTCCGGCAAGAAGATCTGGACGAGCTAGCGGAGTCCGGCCTAATCGCCAAGGGGGCGGCAAGGCTGCCGGGAGGGGAGATGGAGCCGCAGCCTCGACCGAGTGAGTGCGTATTGCTTGCCACTCACATCGACCAGGGTTTTATGCTCCCTCCGCACCCCTTCTTCCGGGGATTCCTGAATTTCTTTGGTGCCAACTCCACCATTTTTCTCCCAACACCATCACGTATCTGGCCGCGTTCGTGTTGATGTGTGAAAACTTTCTGGGGTGTCGACCACACTAGGGTCTTTTCAAGCATATCTTCACCATCCGATCCCAGTCGGTTAAGAAGGCAAAAACGAGTGACTCAAAGACCCATGTCATTCAGATGTGTGGGGGTTTGGGTATCCAGAAGAGGCACAAGAGTGCTTTCCATGCTATGACTCTCCCCGAATCATTTAGAGGCTGGCAGTCGACCTGGTTCTACTGCCAGGACGTCACAACTCCAGGTCAGTCGACTGGCCTTCCCTACTTCACATTCGACCGTGTCCAGACTCCTGCTCCACTGAAAGTGACTGCTGCTGAGAACGTGGAGACGAAGATGTTGGTGGAGAGAGTGGTCCAACTGATTAAGGAGGGTGTCACTGGCCTGGACCTGCTAGAAGTGTTCCTTAGTCGATGCATCCAGCCTCTTCAGGCTCGTGACCACCCCATGTGGCTGTACTCCCGATCTAACGACACTGCTTGGGTCCATCCAGAAGAACTGCGGCCCAAGACCGTGGCCATGTGGCTGAGGAACATCACAGGTAACCAGGACAATCCCAGAGGAGCCAGGCGAGTCGTCCCCTTCAGCGACGACAACCAGTCCGACAAGGTACGCTCCTTATTCCGACTGTCTTGCATATATGTTCTGACTGTACTTGATCTCGGCTGACTTTTACTCGACTTCTTGTTTTGTAGGTTTTCACTGAGATGTATTCGATGCCCAACGGCAAACTTGCTCTGGAGCAGGACCAGGAGGGAGAGGCCAGCGCAGAGGAAAGTGGAGAATGGGAGTCCTCGGATGAAGAGTAGGAGGAGGAGAGCGAGGAGTCGGACGACGAGGAAGAGGTCGACTCGCCGCCGCGCTCTGAACACCGATCCAAGAAGCACCATGACCCGGCGGGTGGGCGTGGGAAGAATGTGGCTCCGGGTCCCCACGCTCAGAAGCGCACTCGGACATCGACTCCAGACCCGACAGAGAAGACCGCCAAGAAGCCCAAGGTTGCTCCTCCAAAGGCTCGGAAGACTTTGCCGCAGATCAAGATGGACGTCCCTGTTGCTTTGGGGTGAGTATCTCACTTGTATTTATGTAGGCCGACTGAAATTTTTGTTCTGACCAACCGGATCATGTATCTTTCTAGCCCCACCTCTGCTGCTACTGACATGGACATCGACAAGGCGCCAGGAGACGAGGAGACCGACGACGCGTCCACCTCTCGAGCTGGTATGTTCGTTCGACCAGGTTCCATTTAGTCGAGTGGATCTTTAGTCGGCTGAATCTCCGATATTTCTCTCTTTCTGTAGTTCCGCAAGAGGTCGTTGTGCTCCCTGATGGTGAAGAAGAAGAAGCACCTATACAGGAGAGGAGGAAGAGGAGTGGGGGCTCAAGCAAGAGGAGACTTGAAGTACAAGTCCCTCAGTCGACCCCGGCACTTGAGGCGGTGGTCGAACGCTCCGGAGAGCCGGTTCGGACCAATGTCACTTTTCCAACCCGCTGATGATTGATCGTCTGTCGGGGTCGACTGCTCCGACTCCTGCCGCTCTGGTGCAACTCCACGCGTCTGACCCAGTAGCAGCTTCGACTGTCTTGGAGCCATCACTCTTTGCTGCATATCAGACCCCAGACGACTCACCGAGTGCTGCCAGGGAGGCTCTTCGCCAGGTGAACCTTGTCATGGAGCAGGTGAAGGTGATGCACGGGGCTAGTCAGGTGGCTTACAACACCAGCACTGCCCTGCAGACCAATGTTCAGGTCAGTGGACTCCGACTGAATTTTTGAACTTTTGAATGTTGTTTTATATCCGATCACCCACTGGGGTGTGCCTTTGTTTAGAGTTTAGGAAATCTTCCACTTCACTCGACTCGAGCTGAGTCTTAGTAATCTGTCTGGCCCAGTGGGGGCACGCCGAGTGCACCCACTGGGTGTAGTCCCCAAGACCACGGTCGACTGCTGGTAGTCGGCTGAGGTCTTAGAACCTTCTCCTTTTCCCTCTTTTTTTGACTCATGCTGGGCAGACCCTGCTGAGTGTTGATCTAAACCAGTGGGGGCACGCTAAGTGCACCCACTGGGTGTAGTCCCTGAGACTACTGTTGAATATTTGATTCGGCAGTAGTCTTAGAATAACTTTTCACTGTCATTATCTCTTATTTTTGCTGACTGGCATATTTCTCTCGCTGACTGCAGAGGTCTTGTGATCTTGGAGCTCGACTTTCCGAGCTAAAGAAGAATCATATCAGCGTGAACTCGATCTGGAACTCGCAAAGAAGAACCTCAAGACTGCCCAACAAGAGACGGCCATCATGGGAGGTAACCATTCGACTGTCTTGTATACTTGGTAGCTCGCGTCTTTCACTGTTTTTTCTTTCAGTCTCTTTGAACCAAGTGACTTCACACAAGCAGATGTGCATAGTGAAAACTGTCAACTTCAGGATCGTCTGAAGAGTGTTGTTTCTTTAGAGAGAATGAAGGAAGCTTTGGAGAAGAAGGACCAGGACCTTGCTGCTGCTTAGAAGGAAGCATGTGAGAAGACGACGCTTGCGGAACAGAAGCTGGCTTCAGTCGGCAAGTAGGAAGAGGAGAATACGAAGTTGAAGACCGCCATCTCAGATGCCAATCGAGAAGTAGAGCAACTGAAGAAGGACAAGGAGAACCTGACCACCGAAATTGGAGGCCTCAGAGCTAAGACGGGCAAGTTAGAGTCCTATCTGGGACAACTTGCTGCGAAACTAGTCCTGAAGCTTGAAGGTATAGTCACTCGACTGGTTAATTACCGTCGATTGAATTATGTTACAGTATTGTTGACTCATTGTTTTTCGCGATGGAAAAGAACTTTGCCAGGACTTCAAAGCTAAAACTGGGTGGGTCGAGATAGGTCTTGACCCCATCAATTGTCCCGTAAAAGATGATGTTGCAATGAACTTGCTGCGATTGGAATCACGCTTGGACGATGTTTTTGCCTATCTGGATCGACTGAAGGCTGCAATGACCCAAGTGGATGCCGAACTCTAGCCCCAGGCGAAACTTTCTCAAGACCTCGAGTCGCTGATGACTCGACTCAATTAGATTCCTGGCCGAGTGCAAGAGTGGAAGAAGTCATCTGCCCACTGTGGAGCTGATGTTGCTCTGTCGTTGGTTCGAGTGCACTGCAAGGAGGCTAGAGAAGACAAGCTGGCGACCCTCAAGGTTGTGAATACTAAGAAGCACTCTTTCCAGACCTTCATGGACACCTTCCTTGAGGCAGCCACTCGAATTGCTGACAGCATCAACCTCGACAGCTTCTACGATCCTGCCAGCCCTTCTCCTGCCGAGTGATCGAAAAAAACATTATGCTTCGCCCTCATTTGCCACGGAATGCCGAGTGATTTTATAATCGATAAAACTCCTTTGGTCCTGACGCCTGAGTACTTTAATCTGCGGTTAGAAACCTTTAAATATGTCGTGTTTATCTTCTCTTGGATTTGTTTTTGTACTCTTGATGCAGCTTCTGAGGAAGATGTCGCAGTCGACCCATGGGACGAGCCTTGTCATTAGCTATTGAATGAGCCTTTGGTAGCATTGATCAGCTCATCGCAAGGCACTCAACAATGGTCTTGACGTCAACTGTTGGATGAGCCTTTGGTAGTGCGCACAATCTCGTCCTTCTTCTTGACAGTGCAGCCCCGGGGGGAGGGGTCGCGGTCGACCTGCACCATTCGGCTGGGTTTCTCAAACTTAGGCGAGTTCTGGACTGCAGCTAAGCCACCGAGTGAGAGGATTGATCACCACTCGGTAGGATTTCTTATACTTAGGCGAGTATTGGACTGCAGCAAAGCCCCCGAGTGAGAGGATTGCTCATCACTCGGTAGGATTTTTATACTTAGGTGAGTACTGGACTGCAGCTAAGCCCCCGACTGAGAGGATTGCTCGCCACTCGGTAGGATTTTTTATACTTAGGCGAGTATTGGACTGCAGCTAAGCCCCCGAGTGAGAGGATTGCTCACCACTC
>NC_041391.1:695925326-695978463 GCF_002162155.2 Triticum dicoccoides | reverse complement strand
CTCACCACTCGGTAGGATTTTTTATACTTAGGCGAGTACTGGACTGCAGCTAAGCCTCCGAGTGAGAGGTTGGCTCACCACTCGGTAGGATTTTTTATACTTAGGCGAGTACTGGACTGCAGCTAAGCCCCCGAATGAGAGGCTGGCTCACCACTCGGTAGGATTTTTTATACTTAGGCGAAACGGATTCGCAGCTAAGCCTCCGAGTGAGAGGCTGGCTCACCACTCGGTAGGATTTTTTCTTCAACTTAGTCGAAATGGATTTGCAGCTAAGGCACCCACTGGGGGATTCTGGAACATGCAAAAAATGAACAACAATCATTTGAAAGACTGTAAAATCATGTCTTTTGATAATCAAACTAAAAGGTACTTCTTATTACATCTCAACAGACTAAGTACTTTAAGAGTAAAAGGGGCGGAGTAGTTCCGCATTCCAAGTGCGTAGCTCATCTTTGTTGTGCTCGACGCTGAAAATACGATATGCTCCATTGTGGAGCACTTTGGTGACGACGAAAGGGCCTTCCCAGGCAGGAGCGAGCTTGTGTGGTTTCTGCTGGTCCAGTCGAAGAACCAAGTCTCCTTCTTGAAATGCTCGACCCCTTACATTTCTGGCGTGGAATCGACGCAGATCTTGTTGATAAATGGTCGACCGGATCAAGGCCATCTCTCTTTCTTCTTCCAGGAGATCGACCGCATCTTGCCGAGCCTGTTCTGCTTCTTCTTCTGAGAATAGCTCGACTCGGGGCGCATTGTGGAGCAGATCACTCGGGAGTACGGCTTCAGCTCCGTAGACTAAGAAGAAAGGAGTTCGCCCAGTCGACTGATTAGGATTTGTCATCAATCCCCAAAGCATTGATGGAAGTTCATCGACCCAGGCCCCCGCGGCATGCTTGAGGTTATGCATTAACCGGGGTTTCAGTCCTTTGAGAATCAATCCATTTGCTCTTTTAGCCTGCCCATTCGACTGTGGATGGGCGACCGAAGCGTAATCGACCCTCGTGTCTTGGGAAGCACAAAAGGCTCTGACTTCATCGGAGTTGAAGTTCGACCCGTTATCTGTGATGATGTTGTGCGGAACACCATATATGAATACCAATTCTTTGATGAAACTTACAGATGCACTTGCTTCAAGGTTCTTAATAGGCTTGGCTTAAATCCATTTGGTAAACTTGTCGACTGCCACCAGCACATGGGTAAATCCACTCCTGCCAGTCCTCAGAGATCCTACCATGTCCAATCCCCAGACAGCGAAAGGTCAGATGAGTGGGATAGTCTTCAGAGCTGACGCAGGCTTATGGGAGATGTTGGAGTAAAACTGACAACCTCCACATTTGTCCACTATTTCTTTCGCCATCTTATTGGCACGCGACCAGTAGAATCCGGCTCGGTATGCTTTGGCCACGATGGTCCGAGAGGACGCATGGTGACCACAGGTCCCTGAGTGAATATCATTGAGGATCATTCGGCCTTCTTCTGGTGTGATGCACTTCTGGCAGACTCCAGTTACACTTTCTCTGAACAACTGACCTTTTATCACGGTAAAGGCTTTAGATCGTCGGATGATCTGTCGAGCCTCTTCTTCATCATGTGGAAGCTCTTTCCTAAGAATGTATGCAACATATGGTACTGTCCAGTCGGGAGTGATGACCAAAACCTCCATGACTAAGTCGGCCACGGCTGGGATTTCGACTTCAGTCGGATCTGTGGCGCCCTTAGGCTGTGGAGACTCCTCAGTGAAAGGATCTTCCTGAACTGAAGGTGAATGAATATGCTCCAAAAACACATTGCTGGGAATGGCCTCTCTCTTTGAACCTATATTTGCCAACTCATCTGCAGCTTGATTTTTCAGTCGGGGTATATGGTGAAGCTCCAACCCTTCAAACTTCTTTTCCAGCTTTCTTACTTCATTGCAATAACCAGTCATGGTCGGGCTTCTGACATCCCACTCTTTCATCACTTGATTAACCACCAAATCTGAGTCGCCGTAGACCATGAGGCGACGGACGCCGAGTGAAATGGCCATACGCAACCCGTATAAAAGTGCTTCATATTCAGCTTCGTTATTGGAGGAATCAAAATGAATCTGGAGAACATAGCTGAGCTTGTCTCCATGGGGAGATACCAATACTACTCCAGCACCTGAACCATTCAGCATCTTGGAGCCATCGAAGAACATAGTCCAATGCCCTGAGTGAACTTGAGTCGGCAATTGCTGCTCAATCCACTTGTCAAGGACATCTGCGATTACTTGGGACTTGATAGCCTTCTTTGCCTCAAACTTGATATCCAATGGAAGGAGTTTAATCGCCCATTTCTCCACTCGACCAGTTGCATCTCTGTTGTTCAAAATTTCAGATAATGGTACGTCGCTGACGACTGTAATGGAGTGACCAGAGAAATAATGTGCAACCTTCTTCATGGTCATGTAGATTCCATAGACAAGCTTCTGATAATGCGGATATCTTTGCTTGGATGGAGTCAAAACTTCAGAGAGATAATATACTGGGCACTGAACCTTGTAAGCCTTTCCTTCTTCTTCTCGCTCGACCATGAGTACTGTACTAACAACTTGTCCAGTGGCTGCAATATAAAGCAGTAAAGGCTCTTTGCTGATTGGCGCAGCGAGCACCGGCTGGGTGTAGAGCAGGGTTTTGAGGTCTGCAAACACTGCATCAGCTTCCTCAGTCCACTCGAACTTATCAGATTTCTTCATCAATCAGTAAAGAGGTAAGGCCTTTTCACCGAGACGAGAAATGAATCGACTCAACACGGCCAAACAACCTGTCAGCTTCTGAACGTCATGCACACGTACAGGGCGTTTCATTCGGAGGATGGTATCAACTTTTTCTAGATTAGCGTCAATCCCTCGTTCGAAAACGAGAAAACTCAGTAACTTTCCACCTGGAACTCCGAACGTGCATTTTGACGGATTAAGCTTGATATCGTACCTTCTTAGGTTGGCAAAGGTTTCTGCGAGGTCAGTCAGCAGGTCGGAAACTTTGCGAGACTTGACCACAATGTCATCCATGTATGCTTCCACATTCCGACTGATTTGAGTGAGTAGGCACTTCTGAATCATTCTCAGGAATGTGGCTCCGGCATTTTTAAGACCAAATGGCATAGTGACATAGTAGAAGCACCCGAATGGGGTGATGAAGGCTGTTTTTATTTCATTGGGGCCATACAGTCGGATCTGATGATACCGGGAATATGCATCTAAAAAAGACAAGCGCTCACACCCCACCGTCGAGTCAACAATCTGATCGATGCGGGGGAGAGGGAAATGATCTTTCCGGCAGGCCCGATTGATATGCTTGAAATCAATGCACATACAAAGTGAATCGTCCTTCTTAGGGACCATGACTACATTGGCAAGCCACTCGGAGTGGTAGATCTCGCGGATGAACTCTGCTGCTAGGAGCCAAGCCACTTCTTCACCAATTGCCTTTCTCTTCTGCACGGCGGACCGCCGAAGATGCTCTTTGACGGGCTTTACTTTGGGGTCGACACGCAAACGGTGCTCAGCCAGTCCCCTGGGTACACCCGGCATGTCAGAAGGTTTCCATGCAAAGATGTCCCAGTTCTCACGGAGGAACTTAATGAGCGCTTCTTCCTATTTGTTGTCGAGTGTCGTTGATATATGAGTCAGTGCAGCATTGAGATCGGTCGGGTGAATATGAATCAGCTTCGTTTCACCAAACGACTAAAATGCAGAATCTATGGCAGGTTTCTTAGCTCAGAGCGAATCACTCGGATCTGCATTTTTCTGATATTCTTGAAATTCGACTGCTGACATTTGCGCATCGGCAATTTTGGAACCTTTCTGGAAGCACTCCTCCGCCTTCTGCCGATTGCCAGTGACTGTTATCACACCTGTGGGGCCAGGCATTTTCAACTTGAGGTACACGTAACATGGTCGAGCCATAAAACGTGCGTAGGCAGGCCTGCCTAGAATGGCATGATAAGCGCTCTGGAAATCCACAACTTCAAATGTCAATTTTCCTTACGGAAATTCTTGTAATCTCCGAAAACCACGTCAAGGGCGATCTGGCTGAGTGATTCGGCTTTCTTTCTAGTGATAACGCCATGGAAACTCATGTTGCTCTCGCTAAGCTTGGACATCGGGATGCCCATCCCCTTCAAAGTTTCATCATAAAGGATGTTCAAGCCGCTTCCACCATCCATTAGCACTTTGGTCAGTCTAGTCCCTTCGACCACTGGGTCGACCACCAACGCTTGCCTCCCAATGGTGGCTATGCGAGCAGGGTGATCGGACTAGTCGAACGTGATGGTTGTCTGGGACCATTTCAGGTATGTGGTCGTCGTCGCCAGAGCGACCATATTCACTTCTCTGTTGATAACTTTCAACCGACTCTTGCTCCCGACATCAGCAAAAATCATGAGGGTGGAATTGACTTTGGGATAATCGTCATCTTCCTATTCGTCCTCATCTTTGTTCGACTCTTTCTCCTTCTCACCGGGCTGTTTTTATTGGAACTGCTGGATCAGGAGTCGACATTGTCGAGTGGTACGCTTAGGGTAAATCAGATTACCCTCTTTGTCCTTCTTCGTGTGGATGTGACACGGTAAATCCAACACGTCATTTCCTACCTGATCTTTTACTTTCTTAGGGGGCCAGGGCCCTTTAGGTTTTGCCTTAAACTTTCCTTGAGCCATTGCAGCAATCTCACCGGGTGTTGCGGGCTCGGCCTTACGCTTTTGTTTCCGATTGGAATTACCTTCGCCGGTCTCTTGGCCGACTGGTTTACTCTTTCCGCTACGGAGTCGATCATCTTCTTCTCCGTTAGCATACCGGGTGGCTATTTCCATCATCCGAGTCAGAGTCATATCTCCAGTCTGACCGAACTTCAGGACCAATTCTTGGTATTTGACGCCTTCCTTGAAGGCACACACTCCTTGATGCTCTGATACATTTTCAACGGTGTGATGGAAAGTGGTCCACCTCTGAATGAAATCCCTTAAAGTCTCACTCGGTTTCTGCACACAATGCTGCAACTCCGTCAACCCTGTTGGCAGCTTGCAAGTGCCCTCAAAAGTTCTGACGAACACTCGAGCAAGCTCTTCCCTACTATATATGCTGCCTGGAGCTAACTGAGTCAACCACGCTCGTGCCGACCCTTCCAATATCAGAGGAAGATGTTTCATTGCTACTTCATCGTTTCCACCGCCAATCTGCACAACCACTCGGTAATCCTCAAGCCAAGTTTCAGGCTTGGACTCTCCAGTAAACTTACTGACTCCAATCGCCAACCTGAAGTTGGGAGGAATCACCGCTGCCCTGATGGCTCTGCTGAAACACTCTGGACCAGAAACATGCACTCTGCTACCACTTAGACAATCTCTGCCAGGGTCTTCTCTATGTGCTCTGTTCCGTTCGGCTAGACCTTGAACGAGGATAGATCTCGCATCGAAGCCTGGCTCTCTTGGGTTGACTGGTGCTCTGCACTCGCCACTGTGACGGCATCTGTCATTATTCTGCCGAGGCACATATGATGCACTCCTCGGAGGAGGCGTGGGCACTCGACAACGATTGTCGCGGTCGAGTCGATGATCATACTGTCCACGGCCTTCACGCCGCAGGGGCGATCTTGGGCTGTGGGCCGACTATACTGTATCCGCTACTACGGATCTGATGTGAATCCTAATCTGCGACTGAGACACTGCTATGTTCTGCTCTCCTACTGCCCGAAGCAAGGCCCGGATCTGCATCAAACCTCTGCCAGCATCTGACTAGGAAGGTTGAATTGACTCTGCTATTCGGGCTGCAGCTGTGAGATTTTGGATCGAAGAGCGGTATACCTTAGGTGGAGGCGGAAAAAGCTGTCGTCAGCTGGACTAAGGGACCCGCTCCCGAGCACGCTCGTCAAGAGCGCGTTGAAGGTTCTCTAGTCGAGTGCGCTCAGCCAAATTAGCCAGGCGCACCTCCTCCAAGGCCCGAGCCTCGGGGGTTTCTCCAACGATGGGCGTGTGGAGTGCATCCATGTTGCAGTGACGAAGTTCTTCCCTCTGCTGCGAAGAAAGGGGTTCGGGATGGTACTCTTCATGCACGAGCGACGGACCGCCGCCACCATCCTCGCTGTCTTCGTGGTGGAAACCAGGTGGATGTGACGCCCCCGATTTGACCGTACACTAATCATGCACGCAAGTGTGTACGATCAAGATCAGGGACTCACGGGAAGATATCACAACACAACTCTAAAAGTAAAAATAAGTCATACAAGCATCATATTACAAGCTAGGGGCCTCGAGGGCTCGAATACAAGTGCTCGAACTTAAACGAGTCAGCGGAAGCAACAATATCTGAGTACAGACATAAGTTAAACAAGTTTGCCTTAAGAAGGCTAGCACAAACTGGGAAACAGATCGAAAGAGGCGCAGGCCTCCTGCCTGGGATCCTCCTAAGTTACTCCTGGTCGTCATCAGCGGCCTTTACGTAGTAGTAGGCACCTCCAGTGTAGTAGGAGTCGTCATCGACGGTGGCATCTGGCTCCTGGGCTCCAGCATCTGGTTGCGACAACCAGGAAGAAAGGAAAGGGGGAAAGGGGGGAGAAAAGCAACCGTGAGTACTCATCCAAAGTACTCTCAAGCAAGGATCTACAATACATATGCATGGGTATATGTGTAAAGAGGCAATATCGATGGATTGAACTGCAGAATGCCAGAATAAGAGGGGGATAGCTAGTCCTATCGAAGACTACGCTTCTGGCAGCCTCCGTCTTGCAGCATGTAGGAGAAGTAGGTTGCAGTCCTCCAACTAGCATCTCATAGCATAATCCTACCCGGCAATCCTCCCCTCGTCGCCCTGTGGGAAAGCGATCACCGAGTTGTCTCTGGAACTTGTCTGGGTGTGTTTTGTTAAGTATCCGGTTCTAGTTATCATAAGGTCAAGGTACAACTCCGGGTCGTCCTTTTACCGGGGGACACGGCTATTCGAATAGATAAACTTCCAACACGCTCGATCCCATTTGGCCAGACACACTTTCCTGGGTCATGCCCGGCCTCGGAGGATCAACACGTCGTAGCCCCACCTAGGCACAACAAAGAGGTCAACACGCCGGTCTAAATCCTGTGGCGCAGGGGTCTGGGCCCATCACCATTGCACACCTGCATGTTGCGAGGGCGGCCGGAAGCATACCTAGCCTCCCTAATACAAGAGCAGGCGTTCCAGTCCAATCCAGCGCACGCCGCTCAGTCGCTGACGTCACGAAGGCTTCGGCTGATACCATGACGTCGAGTGCCCATATCTTTCCCGCGTTGTTGGTTAGTGCGTATAGGCCAGTGGCCAGACTCAGATCAAATACCAAGATCTCGTTAAGCATGTTATTTTGAAGTAACTGCAGACGCCGACCAGGGCCAGGCCCACCTCTCTCCTAGGTGGTCTCAACCTGCCCTGTCGCTCCACCACATAGTAACAGTCGGGGGCCATCGGGAACCCAGGACCACCTCTACCGGGATGGAGCCACCTGTCCTTTCAGCCCCCACAACGGAATCACTTGTCGGTACTCAACGAGCCAACCCGACTTTAGTCACCATCTGTATAGTATATGTATGTATAGTATATACCCGTGATCACCTCCCGAGTGATCATGGCCCGATAGTATAGCAAGGCAGACTGACAAGAATGTAGGGCCAATGATGATAAACTAGCATCCTATAATAAGCATTTAGGATTGCGGGTAAGGTATCAACGACTGTAGCAACAATGACAGGCTATGCAACAGAATAGGAGTAACCGAAAGAGTAACATGCTACACTAGTCTAATGCAAGCAGTAGAGAGAAGAATAGGCGATATCTGGTGATCAAGGAGGGGGGCTTGCCTGGTTGCTCTGGCAAGAAGGACGAGTCGTCAACTCCGTAGTCGAACTGGGCAGCAGCCGCGTCGGTCTCGTAGTCTACCGGAGAGAAGAGGGGGAAGGAACAATAAATACAATGCAAACATAAGCATGATGATGCATGACATGACAATGAGCGGTGCTAGGTGTGCCCTAACGCGGTAGTAGGTGATACCGGCGAAAGGGGGAAACATCCGGGAAAGTATCCCCGATGTTTCGCGTTTTCGGACATATGAACCGGAGGTGAAATGTTGCAGGTTCACTATGCTAGGGACGCGTGGCGGACGAACGGGCTGCGTATCTGGATTCGTCTCGTCATTCTGAGCAACTTTCATGTACAAAGTTTTTCCATCCAACTTACGGTTTATTTTATATTAATTTTAAAAGATTTAATCATTTTCTAAATTAGTATCTATTTAATTCTAACATTATCCAGAATAGTGTATCGTGACGTCATCATGGCGTCAGCATGATGTCAGCAGTCAACAGGGTGTTGACTGGATCAATCTGACGTGTGGGTCCCATAGGTCATACTCTATTTATACTGATTAGGATTTAACTAATCAAATTATTGTTTAATTAATTAACAATAGTTATTTAGGTTAACTAAACAAGATTGATTAAGTTAATTAATTTAGTTAATTAATTAATTAAATTTACTTTTATTATTAGATTTTTTAATCCTTTTATTAATAGACGTTCTGGTACTGGGGGTGGGGCCCCGTTGTCAATGGTACATGGGTCCTTAGCGGGCATAGCGGACGGGCGAACGGGCGAAGCCGGCGATGGGCGCTAGCCCGCCCCCGTCAGGGTGCTGCGGGGCTAGGCACCCACTGGGGCAGCGGCGAGGCGCGTGGCATGGATGCTCCAGAGCCGGATGTGCCGACAGCGGTGCGGGGGCGCGTCCAGGCATGGACTGTGGCCAGGGTGTGCGCCGACAGGGCGACAGTGGGCGCGGCCAGGGGCTCGCGAGCGCGGCAACAAGCACACGAGTGTGGGGCAGCACGGGTGCGCGGCACAAGGGTGCGAGTGTGTGCGCGAGGGAGACAGGAGGAGAAGAGGGGGAGGCGGAGGCTCACGGGGGCCGTAGGGAAAGGGCAATGGGGTGCGGGGAGGACGGGGACGGTGTTCCGGCGACGTCGGAGGCGCTCCGGCGAATGGCGCTCGGCGATGGTGGTTCGTGGCGGCGTCGAGGTCGATGGAGCGCGTCGGGGAGGAGGACGGAGACGGGGCGGCGCCGGCGGGGAGGAGGACGAGGACAGTCCGGCGACGAGGCGGCTCCGGGCAGCGAGGCGCGGTCGTTGGTGCTGCTCACCCAATCTAGCGATCGAGATCAGGTGGGGGTGAGGGGGAGATGGGAGGAAGTGGGGAGAGTGGGGAGGGGGATCGGTTGGGCTAGGGTTTCCCAGGGGGTTACGGAGGGGAGTGGGGTGGCTGGCCTGGGCCAGTGGGCTGGCCGGCTGGGCCATTGGCCCAGTTGGCCAGGGGTGGACCCTTTTTTTGTTTGTTTTCTTTTCCATTTTATTTTCTGTTTGCACTTTTTCTTTTGAAATAGTAAAAGACTTTTCTTCTACGAAGTAACTGGCACATAAATACTAGGCCATATAATAAGGGTGCACACAAGGCTTGGGGTCAACTGGAAAAGTTTAATTAATTATTTATCTTTAAAAGGCCATTTTATTTGTGGTTGGACCATTTATTATTTTCTTAGGAATTTATTTGTGAGTCAGGCGAATTTTGGTTCAACATGAAAATGATCAGGGGAATTTATAGTATATCGTGAACATTTTAGTTTTGTCATTTGAAAACTTTTATTTTCGACTTTGTTTTCAATTTGAATTTGAACCGGATTTGAACCAACACGAGTTTAACAACAATAGCCGAGGTGACGTGGCACCGTTAACGCGGGATTACTGTAGCCTAATTATCCAGGCGTCACAGTGGACCACGCGGTCCATCGACCATCAGGACTTCAGCTGCAGGGTCGCTGCTGTCGCACTCGGATGCTATCTCCGTGGATCCAATCGACAGATTGAATAGGCCGTGGAGAGTTTCGTCGGGCTCAATTGCCGCGACCTGATGGGTGGACGAACATCGAGCCACCGCGTGTTTCACCCACCGTTGAAGTCGCGACCGACCGGATCGCTTGCGGTGGCGAACAGCGGGGAGGGAAGACACTATCGGAGCCGACCGATACTGAGTTGACGGCTGTCGGAGAAGGATGCCGTGAACGCACGTGCAAAAGTGCGTCGCCCCTCGGACGGGAAGTGCCTCAACGTCAAGGGGAGCTTCCTGAAGCCTGGCGGAGTCATCGGTGATGAAAACGAGCGCGCCGAGATGGATCTCGCTGCCCTCAGCCAATCCACCGCCACAAACCATGATGATGATGATCGGAAAGATTTGCAACTTCACCAACGAGTCGCTAAGACACCTGCCCCACGGCACCGAAGGCGCCAACTGTCGTGGTTCTATGTCTGACAGTAGAAAGGGGGTAGGTATGGAGAGGCAAGATCTTAGCTATGATGAAGGTGTACACACGGGGTTTACGAGTTCAGGCCCTTCTCGGAGGAAGTAATAGCCCTACATCTCGGTGCCCGGAGGCGGTCGACTAGATTATATGTGTGTGATTTTATAGGGGGTGCGAACCCTTGTGCTAGAGGAGGGGGTGGCTTATATAGAGTACGCCAGGACCCTCACCGTCCTCCATTACAAGGGGCTTAATGTACATAAAGTAGGGGCGTTACAGGTAACGCCAGCCTTAAGTGCTATTAATGACCTTAAAGACTACGGAGTGAATGCCTGCCCGTTGCAATGCTGAGTGACTCCTGATCTTCGGTAGGTCAAGTGACAATAGGTAGGAGGACTCCCGAGTGACATGACTATCGAGTGGATTGCACTCGACATCCTTGACTGGGGGTCCCTTGCTGTCTCTTGGACTTCTTATCTTTTAGGGTAGTGACTTTGGGTAGGACGTATAGGTCAGGCGTATGACCCTACCCCAGGTCTGTATCCTCATTAGCCGGCTCATAAACAGTCTCCGGCTCGGTGACTATCTATTCTTGCCTTACAATACAAGGTATACATATTTGGCGGTTTATCTCTACGGGCCTTAAACCTCCTTTGGGCCTTGGGCCCTTAACTGAACCGCCATCTTCAAACATCGTCTTGGGATTCATATGATGAATTGTTGTAGGTATAACCCAGCCCCTACTGGGCGGTTCATACCTAATAGTTATATCTCCAACAATCATGGAGATTGTAATGGAATACATCGGTGAATGATTCAACTGATACAACAAAGAATCCACTAGTGGTTCTTGATGTTGTAGATGACAAGGATGTGGATGATGATGATGATGAAGGTGGTGATGATGTAGATGTTGATGATGCTGTCATTCCTGGCGCGATGAGAGGAATCCCCTTCTTCTCCTGGTCGATCCTCCCTCCGGATGGGCTCCGGAGGCTAGGGTTCTGCCTTCTGGATGAGTTTCTGGAGTCTTTGTTTGTCCCCTCCACGATCCATTTCGACGGGGTGAAAATAGCTGATCCCCTGGAGGTAGCGACGCACCAAATGACCGCTCATGCGAGCGCATGTGGTCGCATGGAATACTGTCATTCGCTTTGGAAATGCGACCGCGGCTGTTCCTTTGGCCTTCTTGCTGGATTTTTCTATGGAAAGTGTTTATCACCTTTAATACATGATTCCACTACCATTTTTGGGTGTTTTCTCCACTAAATGAATATTGCTCCAAAAGATGTTACTTGAAGGATTATCAACAAAAAGAAGTGCGCGGACGCGGTAAAATTCCACAAAGTCCACCTTGTAAGCACAAAATATAAGGAAAAACATCACGTAAATTAGACTCATCAGTTGCCCCTTTTTCCCGGCCTATGGGCTAGCCCTGGAACACCAGTGGAGGCGGCGGGCCAATGACTGGAGGGGCGGCCAACTCCGGTGGGGCCAGGTCTGACTCCTCTCCTCCCATCGCTCGTTTCTTTCTCCCAGCAAAATATTTTACCTTGACGAACATACATGGTATGATGACTGGATTTGGCGGCGCTGCAACCGGAGGCGGCAGTGCGACAAATTCCGGCGGAGCGTAAGATCCCATACCTCATGTCATCGCCTTCCCCTTGTGCTCTCTTGATGCTAAAGGGCCTAGCCCTACGTTTTAGCTAACGTGTATGACCGCATGCATGATAGGGGTGTCAGCGGAGGAGGAGGTGGGGCGGTGACCGGCGGCGCGTCGAACTCTGGTGGGAGGTAAGAAACCGTACCTCAAGCCATCTCCTTCCCTGTCTCGATGCCAAAGGGGAGAGCTTCCGTGGGGGTCTTCCGGTTCCGAAGGAGCCTAAGAACCCATCCACCCTTTCTTCCTTCTGCATCCATCTCCTTCTGCTCTTGTGTCCCACAAAAGGCCATTTTTTCTTTTCTTGACTTGTACAATGGCATGGCAGGGGCACGGGTCGAGGCACGGTGGCCAACTTCGATGGAGGTAGGGCGGCCAACTCCGGTAGCGGCGGAGGGCAAGAACTGACCTCTCCTTCCTCTTCTCCAGCGAAAGGTATCGCTTTTTTTGTCTTTCTCGGGTCTTGACCTATTGAATGACTGTCATCATCAACAACCCTCTTCATCAACAACCTCATGATGCTCACCACCAGGAGTGTAATCTCATCATAGGCATACTGGAGGTTGATGGAAATGGATGAGATTCGTCATGTAATGATTGCACTTGTTAGGACTTGATGCCTAGTATCCACTATGTTTTGATATTGATGTTGCTATGCTTATTGCTTGTCACTAGGGCCTGAGTGCCATGATTTCAGATGTGAACCTATTATATTTTCATGCATATATGTGAGTTTTACATCCTATCTTGCAAGCTGCATCTACATGTTATTGTTGTAAAACGTAGACCCCAAGGTGATAATAATTGGGATACTCTCCGGGGTGGCTATAATTTGAGGAGTTCATGTATTCACTATATGTTAATGCTTTGTTTTGATTCTCTATTAAAAGGAGCACCTTACTTACCCTTAGTTCCATTGGACCCCGCTGCCACAGGAGGGTAGGACAAAATATGCCATGCAAGTTCTTATTGTAAGCACGTATGACTATGTACGGAATATATGCCTACATATGATTGATGAATTGGAGCTTTTTCTGTGTAGCTCTAGGTTGTGACTATTACATGATGAATGTCATCAAAATATCCATCACTACTCCCTGCCTAGGATTTCTCATAATATTGTCTTGCTTAAATCACTATTGTTGCTACTGTTTCAATCATTACCAAACTGCTACTGTTACTATTGCTTCTATCGTTACCACCGCTATCAAAACTATCATATTACTGTGCTACTAATAAATTGATGCAAGGAGTTTGCTTCTCAGGTGTGGTTGAATTGACAACTCAACTGCTAACACTTACAAATATTCTTTGGCTCTTCTTGTGTCGAATCAATAAATTTGGGTAAAATACTTTCCTCAAAAACTATTGCAATCCCCTATACCTGCGGGTCATCAGGTACGTGGAAATAAAAGAGAAGAAAATTTTGGAGGAGAAGAAAAAGAAAGAACACAGAGCTAAGCACCAAAAGAATTTTGAAGAGTGGTGCGCTGGGAAAAAGGCCAATAAAGATAAAGCGAAATAGACTAGCTCATACTTCTTTAACCATGTGATATATTCAGTTGAACCAAAAAGACTGAATAAAATAGGTCGATCTTGCATTACCATACTGTGTATTGGGAAGTTCATGCTAGCAGCCTAACATCGAACCTACACAACATACTAACATATATAGGACAACAAGAGTAAAAGGCCACTTCATTGCATCAGGGGTTCGAAACCCTGATAAAAACATACAGTCCAAAGTTCTACACAGTAGGGGCTTGCTACTAACATCGTACATGTTTTCAGACAACATGTGGTGCTACTTAACATTTCCAACATCACATCACATGGCCTCGGCTTGGGCAGTGCAACAAGGGCTGCTACTTAACACTTTCAGGCCTCCTTTGGTTTGTAGGATTCTTGTAGGAATTTCATAGGATAGGATTTTCAAAGGAAAAATTCCTATGGAGCCCTTTGGTTTGTAGGAATGGATTCCTATTGCTATGTAGGATAGGATTCAATCCTTCACATTTCAAAGGAAAAAAAACATTAGCCTAGACTCAATGGTGTTAGACTAAGTATATAGTAGATATACGTGTTGTAACATAACTTGTATTTGTACCGTTCCCTCTTATAAATATATGACAGCCGTGCCCACCAAGGGCATCGAGCATTGTTCCAAACCCTAGTTTGTCTAACATGGTATCAGACGGCGCGCTCGATTCGCGCCGTGCTTCCGCTTCCTCTGTCGCCGCCGTGTCGGCCTCTGCCGCCGTGCCGCCTCCGTCAACCCTAGCCATGGACTCGCCGTTCATGGCTTCTGCACCGCTCGCCTTGGCCCGGCCGAGTGCCTCGCGCCCGCCCGCGCCCCAATCGCCAGTGCAACCGATCGGCCGCGATGCGCCCCTGCAGCACTCCGCCTCGTTCGAGCGCACGCAGCTGCCGCGTGATGCGCCCCTGCATCCTGATCGCCAGCACTCCGCCCCGTTCGATCGCATGCAGCTGTCGCGTGATGCCTCCCTAGTGTCTTACGGCGGGCCTCATCCGTTTTCTGCGCCACTGCCCTACAATGGGAATCAGCTGTGTGTTGTGCCGCCGGTCTCCGGTCTCCAAGGTGCCCACGTCCAGGTGCCCTAGGGCGGCCCCTATCCGCCGCCGTATGTCACGCCGCCGTACATCACGCCGTCGCCACCGCCGTATACTGCACTGGTGCCGTATGCCTCGTCCTCCGCGGTGGCCTACGAGGCGTCATATGGCGCGCCCTATGTTGCCCCTGTGTTGTACGTCACGCCACTGCAGCCCTACGGCGTACCTCCTCTGGCGTCCCACGGTCATCACCAACACTACCGTGCATCCCCGTCGGCTGATGCGCTGACTCCGTACAGCGCACCTCCGGTGTACAACTCACAGCTCTTCGCTAAGTGGCTGAACCAGGACCGTTCCACTTCGCTCATCTGGTGACGGTGAAGCTCTCTGCCGACAACTACCTTCTGTGGTGCGCTCAGGTGTTGCCGCTGATGCGTAGTCACTATCTTGAGGGGTATGTCGATGGTACGCTGTCGTCTCCCCCGGCCATGGTTCCGGTGCCCTCGGCCACTGGTGGCTCCGTCATGGTGGCCAACTCTGCTCATCGTCAGTGGATCGCTCAGGATCAGGCTATTCTGGGTGCTATTCAGTCCTCGGTCACTCCTTCCATGGCTAGCATGGTGGTCTTTGCCGCGACATCGAGGGATGCATGGGCTACCCTTGATTCCAGCTTTTCCTCGCAGTCACTGGCCCGTTCTTCTGCTATTCGTAACCAGCTGGGTGAGGTCAAGAAACATGATCTCTCTGTCACGACCTTCTTTAACAAGGTCAAAAGTCTGGTTGATAGACTGTGGTCTATTGGCAAGCTGCTCCGTGATGAGGAGTTTACTTCGTTCATTCTCAATGGGCTTGATGAGGACTATGATTCCCTCGTTGAAAACATCAATGGACGTGACATACCGATGCCACCTCACGACCTCTACGCGCGCCTCCTCAACACCGAGCAGCGGCTTGCTGCCCGCCGCTCCACCGGTGTCTATACGGAGGGCCCGTCTGCCAATGCTGCTCTCCGCGGGGGTGCCCGTGGTGCCAAGCAGAAAGCACCATCATCCACGGGTAACCAGCCCCGCCCACCTGCTCTGCCTCCTCCGACGACTGGCCGCAAGCGGCTACACTACGAGGCCTGTGGTGGTGGGGTTGAGTGTCAGCTTTGCGGCATTGAGGGGCACTTGGCGTCTCGCTGTCATCGTCGTTTCAAACGTGATTTCCTTGGCATTGGGAACAATGGGAAAGGTAACGAGAAGCAAGCGGCTCTTGCTACAAAGGAGCCTGGATTCACTCCTTCGTATTTGGTGGACCCTGCATGGTACATGGACACAGGTGCCACGGACCACTTGACGAGCCAGCTTGACAAGCTGGCCACTCGCCAGGCCTACACCGATCATGATCAGGTCCGCACTGCCAATGGATCAGGTATGCCCATCTCACATGTTGGTCAGGCATCTCTTCTTTCGCGTACCACTAAAACCTTGTGTCTTCTTTATGTCCTTCGTGTTCCTTCAGTCACACGTAGTTTACTCTCGGTTCCTAAATTAACTCGTGACAACAATGTGTTTGTTGAGTTTCACCCTTTCCATTTTTTGTTAAGGACCAGGACACGAGGGACATTCAACTTAGTGGTCGAGCTCGCGACGGATTATATGCGCTTGATGTGCCCACAGCCCATGCACGAGTTCCTCAAGTTTTCAGTGGTGTTCGGGTGTCATCGTCCTAGTGGCACTCTCGCCTTGGCCATCCTGCCACTCCCATTGTGCACCATGTGCTTCATCGTCATAGTCTTCCTATTGAGTTGAGTAATAAGGAGTTTTTAGTGTGTGATGCCTGTCAACAAGGCAAAAGTCATCAGTTGCCTTTTTCTGTATCGAGTCGTGTTGTCAAGACTCCCCTCGAGCTTGTGTTTTCCGATGTGTGGGGCTATGCCCAAACTTCTGTCAGTGGTCACAACTATTATGTCAGTTTCATCGATGCTTTCAGTCGCTTTACTTGGATTTATCTTATTAAGCGCAAATCTGATGTGTTTCATGTTTTTATGCAATTCCAAGCACATGTGAGCGCTTGCTTAAGCACAAAATTATCAATGTGCAATCCGACTGGGCGGTGAATATCGTAATCTCAACGCCTTCTTTCAAAAGCTTGGCATCTCACACCATATGTCTTGTCCTCGTACACATCAGTAGAATGGTGCAACTGAGCGCAAGCACCGTCACATAGTTGAAACTAGTCTAACACTTCTTGCACATGCCTCTGTTCCTTTTCGGTTCTGGAATGATGCTTTTGTCACTGCTTGTTTTCTGATAAAAAGGACTCCCACACGACGTCTTCACATGAAGTCTCCTCTCGAGGTGTTTCTTCATGAAACTCCAGATTACTCCTTCCTCAAAGTGTTCAGTTGTGCGTGTTGGCCACATCTTCATCCATACAACAAGCATAAACTTGAGTATCGATCAAAAAAAATGTGTTTTTCTTGGGTACAATCCTCTACACAAAGGTTACAAGTGTCTCCACATTCTGACGAATCGCGTTTACATTTCCCATGACGTTGTGTTCGATGAGACTGTCTTCCCGTTTTCCACGCTCACATCATCCACTGATACTCCGGTCACCGAGTTGCACTCTTTTCCAGTTTTTTCTGATCAATTTGTGGATGTTGTATATTCTCCTCTGTTGTTGCCTAACCATGGTGCAGGGACTCGACGAGGTGCGCGACTTGAGCTTCTTGAGGATGATAATGAGGCCTCACCTGAGCCAGCTGCCACTACGCCGGCTGTGCCTGTTGCTACGCAGGCTGCTCGCGACGTTGACCACGAGTGCATGGGACATGCATGTGGACTTGATGAGGCACCCACGTCGCCTATGTCCATGGCCTCGGTGTCACCTGGGTCGGCCGACCCCGCGGCATTGCCGCCTGGGTCGCCTAGTCTGTGGCCTCGCAATTGCCTGGGCCGGCTAACCCCGCAGTGTTGGCACCGGGACCGGCCGACCCCGCAGCGTTGCCCCATGGGCTGGCAGCACCCGCGGCACTGTCGCCTGGGCAGGAGGCCTCGCCGACTGTTGTGTCGCCTGGGACGTCATCTTCTAGCTCGTCTTCGCCGAACACTTCAGGTGCGTCTTCTTCACCGCTGATGGATACTGGCTCCTCTGTGGTGGCTGCTCCACCATCACCTCCGCCTGTTGTCCTGCGTCCTCATACTCGCAGCAAAAGTGGCATCTTCCAACCGAAGAAGCGCACTGATGGCACTGTTGCTTGGCTTGCGGCCTGTATGGCGCATACTGAGGCTGACCCTACGACTGAAACACGACATTTTCAGGCAGCACTTGGCGTTCCATGCTGGCGTGCTGCGATGGAGGAGGAGATTCATGCACTTCAATGAAACAACACTTGGTTCCTGGTTCCACCTCCATCTAGTGTCAATATCATTGACTCTAAATGGGTATTCAAGGTGAAGAAACATGTTGATGGTTCCATCGAGAGATACAAGGCATGTCTGGTTGCCAAGGGTTTCAAACAATGGTATGGCATTGATTATGCAAACACATTCAATCCTGTTATTAAACCAACCACTATTCGTGTTCTTCTCTCCTTGGCTGTTACTCGAGGATGGTCGCTTCGACAGCTTGACGTTTAGAATGCTTTCCTCCATGGAGTTCTGGAGGAAGAGGTTTACATGCGCAGCCACCTGGTTTTGTTGATCCTGCTCAGCCACATCATTTGTGTCGTCTTGTCAAAGCTCTTTATGGACTGAAATAGGCCCCTCTTACGTGGCATGCACGTCTTGGCACTGCTCTTCGTGCTCATGGGTTTGTGCCTTCTGCAGCGGACACGTCTTTGTTTATCTTTCAGCGACCGAAGGTGACTATGTACATTATGGTCTATGTTGATGCCATCATCCTTGTTAGTTCGTATGCTGCTGCTACGGATCGGCTTGTGTCGTCTCTTGGTGCTGAGTTTGCTGTTAAGGATCTTGGGAGACTGCATTATTTTCTGGGTCTGGAGGTTCTTCCTTCTGATGGCGGCTTGACTCTTTCTCAGAAGAAGTACTCCCAGGACCTCCTACGTCGTGTAGGTATGTTGCCGTGCAAGCCTGCTACGACTCCCATGTCTGTCACAGACAAACTGATCGCTCTTGCTGGTGACTTGCTATCTCCTGAGGATGCCACTGAGTACTGCATCATTGTTGGTGGGTTGCAGTACTTTCTTATCACTCGAGCAGACATATCGTTCGCAGTAAACCGTGTGTGCGAGTATCTTCATGCGCGGCATGATTCTCACTGGTCAGCTATTAAGCGCATCTTGCGCTATGTTCATCACACTGGTTCATATGGTCTTCATCTTCAGTCGACGCCTTCTGGACTGATCTCTGCATTTTCTGATGCCGACTGGGCTGGTAGTCCTGATGGCAGGCGATCCACAAGGGGACATGCTGTGTTCTTTGGACCTAACTTGATCGCCTGGCAAGCTCGCAAGCAAGCTACGGTGTCTCGGAGTAGTACAGAAGCTGAGTACAAGGTGGTTGCTAATGCCACCACTGAGATCATGTGGGTGCAGTGGTTGCTTCGGGAGTTGAAGGTCTCTCCAACTCAGCCGTCTGTCCTTTGGTGTGATAACATTGGTGCTACCTATTTTTCATCCAATCCAGTGTTTCATGCCCGAACGAAGCACATCAAAGTTGACTATCACTTTGTGAGGGAACGTGTTGCTCAGAAGCTTCTTCAGATCAAGTTTGTTCCTTCTAAGGATCAACTTGCTGATATTTTCACTAAACCCTTGCCCTTGCCTTCCTTTGAAGCATGTCGACGCAATCTTAACCTTTTGAGTGTTTCAGGACATACTTAAGATTGAGGGAGGGTGTTAGACTAAGTATATAGTAGATATACGTGTTGTAACATAACCTGTATTTGTACCGTTCCCTCTTATAAATATATGACAGTCGTGCCCACCAAGGGCATCGAGCATTGTTCCAAACCCTAGTTTGTCTAACAAATGGAAAAATTCCTATCCTATGCAACAAATGACATCTCTTTCTTTATAGGAATTGAGATGCATGTCATCTCACTTCCTATGAAGTTCCTATTCCTAGAATATTCGTATCCTATGAACCAAAGAAGGCCTCAGCATCTACAATTGGGGCAGGCTTTGCAAGGTCTCATGTAACAATGTAAATTAACCATCTAAAATGATTTGCATTCTCCAGTCATCTTCTTAACTGTACTATCATTGGTTAGTCCAACTATGATCATCCTGCCACTTGAGTTCAGTCTCATCCTGCTACTTGAGGTCAACCTCATTCTGCCAACTGCATCCCCCAACTTGACTCAACCTCATCTTGCCACTTGAGTTCAACCTGCTTCCATAATACATAAAATCATTTCGACATAATCAATAATCCAACGGTTGTTCCCTCAAGTTATCAATAGTAATTTGGTCTTTAAGCCATGGCTTAGGTGCAGGTTGAGAAACAAATTCTTTAGGCACAATGAACCTAAACACCCACACCTTATCTATCGGCAACAGACAAAATTAACAGTAATCCAATAACAAATTTTTTTGACACCTAAGGCTGAACTTTTTAAAAAAGTACTCCCTCTGTGCCAAATTACTCGTCGCAGAAATGGATCTATCTAGAACTAAAATACATCTAGATACATACATATTTGCGACAAGTAATTCGGGACAGAGGGAGTAATTGATCTTTTCACATCTAGCATTGTTAAATTATGATCTAAATTCTAGTACCGTATTGGACTAGACGAAGTACATACGGTAGGAGCTTTTTGCGTTGGTACCGACGCATACGAGTACAACTTGTTTACGTGTCCTACAAGGACTCCTATGTGTTGCCCCTCATATATACCCCATGTAGTCGCACCTAAGATGGTCTGTCGTCTCGTGCTTGTAATACTCCTCCATCATAGTAATTGCACCTTCGTGTGTCCGTGATTTTCTCCCGCAACGGTTTCCACGTAAAAATTCGTGTCTCTCTTTGTCTTGTTTATTCTCGTTATTATCTAACAAGTGGTATCAGAGCTGAGGTTTCAGATACGAGATTTGAAGTCGAGAGGAGAGTTAGGGTTTGCGTCTGTGCGCCGCCACCGCACGCGTCTCTTGGTGATCCGCTGATCTGAGTGCAAATCGATTTCCATTGCGCCGCCTGAAGTCGAGACCGACAGGAGCAGTCATCCGTGTCGAGAGAAAGTTGAGACTGATCGGTACTGGCTTCAAGTCCCGAGGACTGATCCTTCCAGTCGCTAATCGAGTTGCCGTCGCTGCTGCTCTATGTACAAGTTTCAAGCCCCAAGAATCAATCAACCAATTTGCTAGCACTACTACTAGTACGTGGACGCTTTTCCACTAACTAGCACGTGTGATCAGATTGATTTCTCAAGCTGCTGTCAACTAGTACTAGTTACTACTAGTACTTCTGTTCATCAGTGGAGTTACAAATCACTCTTTGGTTTTTCGTTCGCAATGTCTACCCAGTGTACCAGATTTATCTACTCATGGCATCCATGAAGTACGATCTTCCGCTGCTAGACCGTGACACAAGGTTTACCCTATGGCAAGTCAAGATGCGGGCATTGCTGGCACAGTTCGACTATGATGAAGCACTCGATAGTTTTGGGAAGAACAAAATTCAGGACTGGACTGATGAGGAGAAAAGAATTGATTGTAAGGCTTTGTCACAAATTCAACTCCATTTGCATAATAATATTTTGCAGGAAGTTTTGAGCGAGAAAACTGTCGCCGCTCTATGGTTAAAGCTGGAAGGGATTTGCATGACTAAAGATCTCACCAGCAAGATGCATCTGAAGCAAAAATTATTCCTACACAGGTTACCCGAGGGAGGTAATGTTTTGAATCATATTTCAGAATTTAAAGAGATCATATCTGATCTAGCAGCAATGGAGGTTAAGTATGAAGAGGAAGATACTGCTTTAATGTTACTTTGTTCACTGCCAAGTTCTTATACCAATTTTAGAGACACCATATTATACAATCGTGATACTCTCACACTTAATGAAGTTTATGAAGCTTTGAACTCTAAGGAGAAGATGAAATTAATGGTGCCTCATGATGGTTCGAGTTCATCCCAAGCCGAGGGATTATCTGTTCGTGGTAGGACAAAGGAGAAGAACTCCAATAATGGAAACAGAGGCAAATGTAAAAACAACTACAGGGGCCGCTCGCAATCCAGAGACAAGAAGTATTGCATATATTGCAGGAGAGACGGGTGAGGGAGTCCTGGATTAGGGGGTGTCCGGATAGCCGAACTATCACCGTTGGCCGGACTCCTGGACTATAAAGATACATGATTGAAGACTTCGTCCCGTGTCCGGATGGGACTTTCCTTGGCGTGGAAGGCAAGCTTGGCGATACGGATATGTAGATCTCCTACCATTGTAACCGACTCTGTGTAACCCTAACCCTCTCCGGTGTCTATATAAACCGGAGGGTTTTAGTCCGTAGGAAAAAACAACAATCATACCATAGGCTAGCTTCTAGGGTTTAGCCTCTTTGATCTCGTGGTAGATCTACTCTTGTACTACCCATATCAACAATATTAATCAAGAAGGAGTAGGGTTTTACCTCCATCGAGAGGGCCCGAACCTGGGCAAAAACATCATGTCCCTTGTCTCCTTTTACCATCCGCCTAGACGCACAGTTCGGGACCCCCTACCCAAGATCCGCCGGTTTTGACATCGACATTGGTGCTTTCATTGAGAGTTCCTCTGTGTCGTCACCTTTAGGCCCGATGGCTCCTTCGATCATCAACAACGACGCGGTCCAGGATGAGACTTTTCTCCCCGGACAGATCTTCGTATTCGGCGGCTTTGCACTGCGGGCCAATTCGCTTGGCCATCTGGAGCAGATCGAAAGCTACGCCCCTGGCCATCAGGTCAGATTTGGGAGTTTGAACTACACGGCTGACATCCGCGGAGACTTGATCTTCGACGGATTCGAGCCACAGCCAAGCGCGCCGCACTGTCTTGATGGGTATGATCTAGGTCAGCCGCTAAACAGTGCCCTAGAGGCCGCACCAGCATCCGCTCCGACCCTTAGCTCGGAGCCGACTTCGCCGATCAAGGATGAGTGGCTGGACACCGCCTCGGGGGCTACGATCTCTACGGCGATTGAGCCAAACACCATCCCTGTCCTTTGCAAAGCCCGTGACTCCGAGGTGCCGGACTCCTCTCCGGACTCCGAACCTCCCGCGCCCCCGCCAATCAAATCCGATTGGGCGCCGGTTATGGAGTTCACTGCCGCGGACATCTTTCAGCACTCGCCCTTTGGCGACATCCTGAATTCACTAAAGTCTCTCTCTTTATCAGGAGAGCCCTGGCCGGACTGGAAGGTTGGGATGCGGACGACGAAGAAATTCAACGACCACCCACGACCCACTTTGTCGCCACTATCGGTGATTTAACCGACATGCTCGACTTTGACTCCGAAGACATCGACGGTATGGACGACGATGTAGGAGACAACCAAGAACCAGCACCTACAGGGCACTGGAAGGCCACCTCGTCATACGACATATACATGGTGGACACCCCAAAAGATGGGAATGGCAACGGAATAGCGGAGGATGACCCCTCCAAGAAACAGCCCAAGCGCCGGCATCAGCGGCGCCGCTCTAAATCCCGCCACAGCAAAAACGGTGATTCTGGCACGGGAGATAATAACACCCCGGACAGCACCGAAGACAACCCCCTCTAGCAAGATTCAGCACAGGAGGAGGGAGAAGCCAGCCCTCATGATAGAGCGGCAGACAGAGAGGTAGAGGACGATAATTATATGCCTCCCTCCGAAGATGAAGCAAGCCTCGACGACGACGAATTTGTCGTGCCCGAGGATCCCGTCGAACAAGAGCGTTTCAAATGCAGGCTTATGGCCACGGCAAGCAGCCTCAAGAAAAAGCAGCAGCAGCTTAGAGCTGACCAAGACTTGCTAGCTGACAGATGGACCAAAGTCCTTGCAGCCGAAGAGTACAAACTCGATCGCTCCTCCAAGAGCTACCCAAAACGCAGGCTGCTACCCCAATTAAAGGAGGAAGCACCCAAACCTACATCACCAGCGCATGACACGGCCGACCGGCCACCTCGTGGCCGCGACAGAGAGGCCTCTAGGCCCTCCACTAAAGCCGCACCCCGGCGTCGCTCGAAAAGTACAAAGCCACGGGGAAATGCGCCAGACTTGCGAGACATATTGGAGGACAAGGCAAGGCAAATAAGATCGATCTACGGATCGCGTGGGCGCCCCACGACACGTGATGATAACCGTCACGCCGGATACAGCAATTCCGGTCGGGCCAAACACAGTAGAGAAAGCTCATTTGAGCTGCGTCATGATATAGCCCAATACAGAGGCGCCGCACACCCACTATGCTTCATAGACGAAGTAATGGATCATCAAATCCCCGAGGGTTTCAAACCCATAAACATTGAATCATATGACGGCACAACAGATCCTGCGGTTTGGATCGAGGACTATCTCCTTAACATCCACATGGCCCGCGGTGATGATCTACACGCCATCAAATACCTCCCACTCAAGCTTAAAGGACCAGCTCGGCATTGGCTCAACAGCTTGCCAGCGGAATCAATTGGTTGTTGGGAAGACCTGGAAGCCGCATTCCTTGATAACTTCCAGGGCACATATGTGCGACCACCAGACGCTGATGACCTAAGCCACATAATTCAGCAGCCAGATGAATCGGCCAGACAATTCTGGACACGGTTCTTAACCAAGAAAAATCAAATCATTGACTGTCCGGATGCAGAGGCCCTTGCAGCCTTCAAACATAACATCCGCGACGAGTGGCTTGCCCGGCACCTAGGACAGGAAAAGCCGAAATCCATGGCAGCCCTCACATCACTCATGACCCGCTTCTGCGCGGGAGAGGACAGCTGGCTAGCTCGTAGTAACAACCTGACCAAAAACCCTGCTAGTTCAGATACCAAGGACAGCAACGGTAGGTCGCGTCGCAAAAAGAACAAGCGCCGCATTAATGGCGACAATGCTAAAGATACGGCAGTCAATGCCGGATTCAGAGGCTCTAAACCCGGTCAGCGGAAAAATCCATTCAAAAGAAATACTCAGGGCCCGTCCAATCTGGACCGAATACTCGATCCCTCGTGCTAGATACATGGCACCCCCGAAAAACCAGCCAACCACACCTACAGGGATTGTTGGGTGTTCAATCAGGCAGGCAAGTTAAATGCCGAAAACAATGACAAGGGGCTGCATAGCGATGACGAGGAGGAGCCCCGGCCGCCGAAAAATAGAGGATAGAAGGGCTTTCCCCCACAAGTGCGGACAGTGAACATGATATACGCAACCCACATACCCAAAAGGGAGCGGAAGCGTGCACTAAGGGACGTATACGCGATGGAGCCAGTCGCCCCAAAGTTCAACCTGTGGTCCTCCTGCCTAATCACTTTTGATCGAAGCGACCACCCCACTAGCATCCGCCACGGCGGATTCGCCGCATTGGTTCTTGACCCAATCATTAACGGATTTCACCTCACTAGAGTCCTGATGGACGGCGGTAGCAGCCTGAACCTACTTTACCAGGATACAGTGCACAAAATGGGCATAGACCCTTCAAGGATTAAACCCACAAAAACGACCTTTAAAGGCGTCATACCAGGTGTAGAGGCCAACTGTACATGCTCAATTACACTTGAAGTGGTCTTTGGATCCCCGGATAACTTCCGAAGCGAGGAATTAATCTTCGACATAGTCCCGTTCCGCAGCGGCTATCACGCACTGCTCGGACGAACCGCATTTGCAAAGTTCAATGCGGTGCCGCACTATGCATACCTCAAGCTCAAGATGACAGGCCCTCAAGGAGTAATCACAGTCAATGGAAACACCGAACGCTCTCTCCGAACGGAGGAGCATACGGCGACCCTCACGGTGGAAGTACAAAGCAGCCTCTTAAGGCAATTCTCGAGTCCGACTACTAAACGTCCGGACACCGTCAAGCACGCCCGGAGTAACCTACAACAAGACCGCCTGGCACGTTCCGAGCACGCGTAGCAATGCGGCCCCAACCCCAGCCCTCGCGAAATCGCGAGACCAGTACCACGCGTACATAACTATGCTCTGGAGATACCATGGGCATAGGGGGAGGGGCACGACCACGACATGCCCAGAGTGCAGCTCAACCGCACAAGGGGCTCCCATTTGTGTCATTCTTTTTTTTTCTTATTCTCAGGACTCCATTTTCCAGAAGCCATGTCCGGCAGTAGAACCGCCGAACTCACGATGCAACAGCCAGGGAAGCAGAAAAGCTACGTCGAGTGTCCAGGTGGTCTCTATTACGAGCAGTATACCTATTTTACATACCATCTCGTAGCCTACCCCTGGAGGGGGACATGTTAAATAGTCCAATCCCTTGATTATCGCACTATTTGTATCGTTCTGCTTTCATTGCAGTATATTTTGAATAAACAATACATAGCTTCTACTTATTATTGCATTCCTTTTTTTCTATAAATGTTCATCTATGACATGTTGCACCCGTACGACTTGGTACGGTCAATACACCAGGGGCTTAAGTACCCCAAAACATGGTGTGATAAGTCCGAACACTTTCACAAGTGCGGCACCCCGAACTTATAGCATTATATGCATCGGCTCCGAATCATGTCTTGGGTCAATAGTTGGGTTTGCCCAGCTCCCATGTTTTGGTACCTTACGTTTCGTTATATCGGCTAAGGTAGCGCTGGGAGAACCACTGCGATTGTGCCCCGGTTGAACTGGGTTGAGCACCTCAGTGGAGAAAGCTAAAACTGACCGTCATGATAGGGCGAGAGCCGGTCGCTGTTCGAGAGGTTTTTCGGGTCCCTAAAGACTCATGCCGCTTAGAACGAGGAGTCGGCATTGTCCGGCCAAGGCGTGGATAGCGCCCCGAACTCGGTCTTCCGAATACCAGGGGCTTCACCGAAATTTAAAATTATAGAATTCTATGGCTAAGTGAGAGTGTTCAAGCATTATAGTCCGGTTACCTCGTTCATCATGTTGAACGCCTCCCTCGAAGGACCCAAGAATGGGAACAAGAGCGCTCAAGTTTATCCCGAACACCCCAGCACTCGTGGCATGGGGGCTGAAGCCAACGACTCGCCATCTCTCAAATTTGATAAACGGCTGCACAGAAGGTAATATTTTAAATTAACAAGCGTTGCTTAGCGCATATGAACAAAGTTTTCAGCGTACGGGATAACAAATGTGAGTCTACTCAAAAATTACATCTTTGGAGCATTCACCAGCTATAAGGCGGGCACCCTTTAGGACGCCCTTATAGTACATCTCGGGCTTGCGATACTCCTTGCCCGGTGGTGGCGCGTCCGTCACAAGCTTCTCGGCATCCATCATGCATGGGCAAGGACCCGACGGGCACCTTCAATGCAGACGGAGCGCTTGATGACTTCAATCCATGGACAGGCGTCCACCATCCGCCGCACCAGACCGAAGTAGCTCCCAGGCATGGCTTCTTTAGGCCATAGCCGAACTATGAGGCCCTTCATGGCCTGTTCGGCCACCTTGTGGATCTCGACCAGCTGCTTCAGCTGGTCGCTTAGGGGCACCGGATGTTCGGCCTCAGCATATTGAGACCAGAACACCTTTTCCGTCGAGCTCCCCTCCTCGGCTCGGTAGAACGCCGCAGCATCGGACACACTATGGGACAGATCCGCGAACGCTCCTGGAGAGCTCCGAATCCGGGTAAGTAACAGATAATTCACTTTTACATGCTTGCTTTGCATGAAGAATGCCTTACCCGCCGCTATCTTTTTTATCGCCTCAATCTCCTGGAGGGCCTTCTGGGCTTCGGCCTTAGCGGCTTTGGCACTCTCAAGAGCCAAGGCAAGCTCGGACTCTCGAGTCTTCGAGTCACGCTCCAAACTCTCGTGTTTTTCCACAAAAACCTGGAGCTCTTGCCTCACCTCCGCCACCCGCGCCTCCTGCTTCTCTCGCTCGATGCACTCCGCGGCCGCACTATTTTCGGCCTTGGACACCGCTTCCTTCAGGGTCGCCACCTCGTTCGTGGCCCCTGCAATACCCATGTTATTCCTGTCATTTTTTGCAACCAAATCCTTGCTATAAGGTATTACTTTAATAAGGTATTACTTACCTTCCTTGTCCTCGAGCCGCTTCTTGGCAAGGCCGGGCTCATTCTCGGACCGCTCGAGGCTCTCCTTCAATGCATTGACCTCCGCAGTCAGTGTGGCAGAGGTCACCAGCGCAGCCTGCATTCCCATATTGACATATTTATGTTAGACTCCTGCGTATATCTTTTTAGATCCTCAGCTCGGCTTTTCTTTCCGAACACCGAACTAAGCATCATGGGCTACTGTCTATGCGGTAATATTCTTATGTATCTTAAAAACTTACCTCAAAGCCTGTTAGAAGGCTGGTAAAGGATTCAGTCATCCCGCTCTTAGCGGACTGGACTTTCTGGATCACCGCACTCATGATAGTGTGGTGCGCCTCGTCGATGGAGGCGCCGTTAAGTGCCTCCAACAAATTATCCGGCGCCTCTAGTTGGACGGAGGTCACCGGTGTCTCAGTCTCGCCCTTCTTATGAAGGGACCGCCCGTCGAACTCCGGAACCACTGAAGGTTCCGGTGCGGAGTCCGGCCCAGGGCCAGACTTAGAACCCCTTGGGGTTTGATCCCCCTTATGCCCAAAGTCCGAGAGGTTGCCTTGTGGCACCTCCGGGACCTCCTCCTCCTGGCTAGGCCCCTTTTGGGACCCCACCTCAGCGTCATCAGCAGCGCGAGGAGAGCGGCCAGAAGTGAAGTGCTATTCACATCCGACGAATCCAGGGAGCCGCTCGACGAAGCGGGGAGCTCGTCCTTGGGCGGGCTACGTGGTTGTATTCGACATTAGAAGACACTATGCGACAAATGAAAAATCATGAGTTATTCTGGAATCCGGACACTTACGATGTCGCCAGGGGCTTAGCTTTCGGTGGCCACTCCTCTTCGCCGTCGTCGGCGTTGGTGGAGTAGTCCGGAGGAAGGGTCCTTCCCTTCTTGGACCCTCCGGCCTCCCCAGTTGGGGAGGCCTTCCTTTTCTTCTCTCCCCCCGCTGGGGGAGAAGCCTCTTTTTTCTCCTCCTCGTCTTCGCGGGAGGAGTCCGCCTCGGAGTCATCGGACGATGAGTCCTATAACACCTGACGCCGGGAACTCTTTCGGGTTCCCGTGGCCTTCTTCTTGGCCTTCTTATCTGGCACCACGTGAGGTGCCGGAACCAGCAGCCCTGTCAATCGGGCGTCCGCTGGGTCTTTTGGTAAGGGAGCCGGACAGTTAACCTGCCCGGACTTCTTCTGCCAGGCCTGTCAAAGGTAAGGGAGTTTAGATCCTGCATAGAGTCAAATTATGAAAAACAAGTGTCCTGTAAAGGGTAAAATAGCTTACCTCGCCGGCTTGACGCTGTGAGCTGAATCCGCGATCTTCGGTAGCGGATGCGGGAGCCTCGGCGCCCTTGAACAACACCTTCCAGGCATCTTCGTACGTTGTGTCGAAGAGCCTGCTCAAAGTTTGGTGTTGTGCCGGATCAAACTCCCACAAGTTGAAGGCCCGTTGTTGGCACGGGAGGATCCGACGGATGAGCATGACCTAGACTACGTTGACGAGCTTGATCTTCTTGTTCACAAGGTTTTGGACGCAGGTTTGGAGTCCGGTCAGCTCTTCCAAATCACCCCACGTCAGGCCCTTCTCTTTCCAGGAGGTGAGCCATGTGGGGATGCCAGATCGGAATTCGGGGCCGCTTCCCATTCAAGGTCACGCGGCTCGGTGATGTGGAACCACCCCGATTGCAACCCTTTGATGGTTTCCACGAAGGCGCCCTCGAGCCATATGACGCTGGGCATCTTTCCTACCATGGCGCCTCCGCACTCCGCCTACTGGCCGCCCACTACCTTCGGCTTGACATTGAAGGTCTTCAGCCATAAGCCGAAGTGGGGCTTGATGCGGAGGAAGGCCTCGGACACAACGATAAACGCTGAGATGTTGAGGATGAAATTCGAGGCCAGATCGTGGAAATCCAGGCCGTAGTACAACATGAGCCCTCGGACAAATGGGTGGAGTGGGAAGCCTAGTCCGCGGAGGAGATGGGGAAGGAACACCACCCTCTCATGGGGTATGGGGGTGGGGACGAGCTGCCCCTCGTCTGGAAGCCGCTGCGCAATGCCGTTGTGCAGGTATTCGGCTTTCCTCAACTTTTTGATGTGCCCCTCTGTGACGGAGGAGGCCGCCCACTTGCCGCCCGCTCTGGACATGGCTGGGGAAGGTTGAGGTGAGATGTGCGGACTTGGGCGCTGGAGCTCGAGTGCGCGGAAATGGATAAGCAAAGGAGGAAGAAGGCGTAGGTAAAAAGGTGGATCCTTATCCCCTTATATGGATGGACGAAACTATGCGTCCCCACCAGCCTGATAAAACTCGCTTATCTCCCAAGCGCCATAATCAATGGCGTGGTTGGATTACCCATGCCCGTATTGATGAGAATCCCGGAATAAGGGGACACGATCTCTGCTTTGACAAGGCGTGCCAAGGAAATCGCCTCGCTAAACACGCTGAGGTGGGACAGTAAAAACGATTCCAATACAGGTTTGACCATGGTGTGACGTCACGCCACAGAATACGTCAGCAGATTGAATTTGTGTATAGATTATTCTCTCTATGGTGGTATGTGGAACTTATTTTGCAGAGCTGGACACTATCCTTGTGTTCAAAATCTTCTATGAAGTATTCGGAGGAGGAACCCGCCTTGCAATGCCGAAGACAATATGCGCGCCGGACTCATCGTCATTGAAGCCTGGTTCAGGGGCTACTGAGGGAGTCCTGGATTAGGGGGTGTCCGGATAGCCAAACTATCACCGTTGGCCGGACTCCTGGACTATAAAGATACAAGATTGAAGACTTCGTCCCGTGTCCGGATGGGACTTTCCTTGGCGTGGAAGGCAAGCTTGGCGATACGGATATGTAGATCTCCTACCATTGTAACCGACTCTGTGTAACCCTAACCCTCTCCGGTGTCTATATAAACCGGAGGGTTTTAGTCCGTAGGAAAAAACAACAATCATACCATAGGCTAGCTTCTAGGGTTTAGCCTCTTTGATCTCGTGGTAGATCTACTCTTGTACTACCCATATCATCAATATTAATCAAGCAGAAGTAGGGTTTTACCTCCATCGAGAGGGCCCGAACTTGGGTAAAAACATCGTGTCCCTTGTTCCTGTTACCATCCGCCTAGACGCACAGTTCGGGACCCCCTACCTGAGATCCGCCGGTTTTGACACCGACAACGGGCATGACATCTCAGAGTGTTTCAAGTTGCAGAATAAAGAAAAGAGGAAAGGTAACAAACGAGGTGAAAATTCTGCTAACGTTGCTCGTGATGATAGTTCCGATGATGCTCTTGTTGTTATTGTTGGATGTGTTGAGACCAATGATGAGTGGGTACTTGACACTGCATGTACTTTCCGTATGTGCCTGCATAGAGATTGGTTTAATACTTTTGATTCCACTACTTCTGCTGGTTCCGTTTTGGGTTTTGATAATTCACCATGCAAGATTGAAGGCATAGGTTCCGTTCGAATCAAGATGTTTGATGGCATAATCAGAACTTTGACAGATGTTTGGTATATTCCGAAGATGAAGAGAAATCTTATCTTTGTTAGTGCCCTTGATGCAAAGGGGTACAAGTATTCAGGTGGAGATAGTGTTTTGAAAGTCACCAAAGGTTCCCTTATTGTGATGAAAGGTGATTTGAGTTCGACCAATGGTCTTTATTACCTTCGAGGTTCTACCGTTTCAGGTAATGCTACTCCAGCTATTTCAAAGAATTCTGATTGTGATGCTGCTAACCTTTGGCATATGCATCTTGGACATATGAGTGAACTTGGTTTAGCAGAGTTAAATAAGAGAGGTCTTCTTGATTGATCACTAGTAGAAAAGGGGGCAATGGTCCAGGCCGGGTCAGCCCATTAGTCCTGGTTCAATCCAGAACCGGGACCAATGGGGGCATTGGACCCGGTTCGTGAGCCCCGGGGGACGGCCGGGCCACGTGGGCCATTGGTCCCGGTTCGTCTGGACCTTTTGGTCCCGGTTGGTGGGACGAACCGGGACCAATGTGCCTTGCTCCTGGCCCACCACCATTGGTCCCGGTTGGCGAAATGAACCGGGACCAAAGGCTTCCCTTTAGTCCCGGTTCATGGCACGAACCGGGACCAATTAATTGCCTATATATACCGCGCGAGCAGAGCACTCTCACTGCTCTGTTTTTCGTGGCCGGCGAGGAGAGAGCTTTGTGGTGCTCTAGCTCACCTCCTATGCACACGAGGTGTTCGATGGAATGCCCGAGCCACACTACTTAAGCTTTCTCCTCTCCAAGCTCCACCTCCAAGCTCCATTTTTCTCAATATTTGTCTAGGTTTAGCGGTCCGTCACGTCCCGTCCCCGTCTTCACCGCCGTCGATCGCCCGCGCCGATCTCGTCGCCGGCACCACCGTGGTGAGCCTCTTGTTCTTATCTTCTTTCTGAAAGGAAAAAAACTCTTACTTTTATGTTTATATAGATACTAGTATAATTTTCTTACTTTTATTATTGCATCTTATATAGTGTGATGGTTTTGGAATCCGCTCCGTCGGCCCTCGTCCTGTTTATGATTCAGATGTGGTATTATATTATCTTTTCATAACTATTGGTCCATTTATTGTTTATGACAATTATGCCGACCAACGTGACATAGATTTTATTTATCTAGGAGGTTGTTGAACCGGAAATTCCAACCGACCCTATTGTCGAGAGGTTAAATTTAGTTGAAGAAGAAAACAATTTGTTGAAGGAAAAAATTAGAAAAATTGAGGAGGAGAAGATGATATTGGAGTTGCATGTTGCGGATGTCGTCGATGATCACAAGATCAAGATGGATGCAATGCGCTTGAAGATTAGAAAGATTAGAAAATATGCCATTCATACCGAGGCTTGGTATCATTATGCCGTTGGATCAGTTGTTACATTGGTTGCGATTATGATCGCATTTGTTTTCGCATTGAAATGTTTTACATAGTTTCAGTGTATGGTTTAATTAATTTAGATGCTCTGCAGAGCTTTATGTTGTTAGATGAGAACTATGTATGTACTTTGGTTTTAATGCGATGATGAACTTCTATTAATTTGGTCACTTAATTATCTATTCATGATGTTCTGTAATGATTTTTGACACACTTAATTATATATAATGCACGCAGATGAACCGGCAATGGATGTACGGTTCAAGACACACCTCCGAGTACATTAAGGGCGTGCATGACTTTCTCGAAGTGGCTAAGGCAAACAAGCAGAATGGTTCTATGCGTTGTCCATGCCCTATATGTGGGAATACGAAGTCTTACTCTGACCGGAAAATCCTCCACACCCACCTGCTTTACAAGGGTTTCATGCCACACTATAATGTTTGGACGAGGCACGGGGAAATAGGGGTTATGATGGAAGACGGCGAAGAAGAAGAGTACGTTATAACTATGTGCCCCCTGAATACGGTGATGCTACTGAAGATCAAGAGGAACCAGACGATGTGCACGATGATGCTGCAACGGGCGAAGCTGCTGAAGATCAAGAGGAACCAGACGATGTGCCCGATGATGATGATCTCTGCCGGGTCATTGTCGATGCAAGGACGCAATGCGAAAGTCAAAAGGAGAAGCTGAAGTTCGATCGCATGTTAGAGGACCACAAAAAAGGGTTGTACCCCAATTGTGAAGATGGCAACACAAAGCTCGGTACTGTACTGGAATTGCTGCAGTGGAAGGCAGAGAATGCTGTGCCTGACAAAGGATTTGAGAAGCTACTGAAAATATTGAAGAAGAAGCTTCAAAAGGATAACGAATTGCCCGATAGTACATATGCAGCAAAGAAGGTCGTATGCCCTCTAGGATTGGAGGTGCAGAAGATACATGCATGCCCTAATGACTGCATTGTCTTCCGCGGTGCGTACAAGGATCTGAACGCATGCCCGGTATGCGGTGCATTATGGTATAAGATCAGATGAGATGACCCTGGTGATGTAGACGGCGAGCCACCATGAAGAGGGTTCCTGCGAAGGTGATGTGGTATGCTCCTATAATACCATGGTTGAAACGTCTGTTCAGAAACAGAGAGCATGCCAAGTTGATGCGATGGCACAGTGAGGACTGTAAGAAAGACGGGAAGTTGAGAGCACCCGCTGACGGGTCGCAGTGGAGAAAAATCGAGAGAAAGTACTGGGATGAGTTTGCAAGTGAGCCAAGGAACGTATGGTTTGCTTTAAGCGCGGATGGCATTAATCCTTTCGGGGAGCAGAGCAGCAATCACAGCACCTGGCCCGTGACTCTATGTATGCATAACCTTCCGCCTTGGATGTGCATGAAGCGGAAGTTCATTATGATGCCAGTTCTCATCCAATGTCCTAAGCAACCCGGCAACGACATTGATGTGTACCTAAGGCCATTAGTTGAAGAACTTTTACAGCTGTGGAATGGAAACGGTGTACGTACGTGGGATGAGCACAAACAGGAGGAATTTAACCTAAAGGCGTTGCTGTTCGTGACCATCAATGATTGGCCCGATCTCAGTAACCTTTCAGGACAGACAAACAAGGGATACCATGCATGCACGCACTGTTTACTTGGCACCGATAGTATATACCTGGCAAGCTGCAGAAGAATGTGTACCTGGGCCATCGTCGATTTCTTCCGACCAACCATCAATGTCAAAAGAAAGGCAAGCATTTCAAAGGCGAGGTAGATCACCGGAAGAAGCCCGCCATGCGTACCGGTGATCACGTACTTGCTATGGTAAATGATTTACACGTAATCTTTGGAAAGGGTCCCGGCACACTAGCTGTTCCGAGTGACGCTGGGGGACACGCACCCATGTGGAAGAAGAAATCAATATTTTGGGACCTACCCTACTGGAAAGACCTAGAGGTCCGCTCTTCGATCGACGTGATGCACGTGATGAAGAACCTTTGCATGAATCTGCTAGGCTTCTTGGGCGTGTATGGGAAGACAAAAGATACAGCTGAGGCACGGGATGACCTACAACGTTTGCCCGAAAAAGACGGCATGCCTCCAAAGCAGTATGAAGGTCCTGCCAGCTATGCTCTTACCAAAGAAGAAAAGGAAATCTTCTTTGAATGCCTGCTTAGTATGAAGGTCCTGACTGGCTTCTCGTCTAATATAAAAGGAATAATAAATATGGTAGAGAAAAAGTTTCAGAACCTAAAGTCTCATGACTGCCACGTGATTATGACGCAACTGCTTCCGGTTGCATTGAGGGGGCTTCTACCGGAAAACGTCCGATTAGCCATTGTGAAGCTATGTGCATTCCTCAATGCAATCTCTCAGAAGGTGATCGATCCAGAAATCATACCAAGGCTAACGAGTGATGTGGTGCAATGTCTTCTCAGTTTCGAGCTGGTGTTCCCACCATCCTTCTTCAATATCATGACGCACGTCCTAGTTCATCTAGTTGACGAGATTGTCATTCTGGGCCCCGTATTTCTACACAATATGTACCCCTTTGAGAGGTTCATGGGAGTCCTAAAGAAATATGTCCATAACCGCGCTAGGCCAGAAGGAAGCATCTCCATGGGCCATCAAACAGAGGATGTCATCGGGTTTTGTGTTGACTTCATTCCTGGCCTTAAGAAGATAGGTCTCCCTAAATCGCGGTATGAGGGGAGACTGACTGGAAAAGGCACGCTTGGAAGGGACTCAATAATATGCAGGGACGGATATTCTTGGTCTCAAGCACACTACACAGTTCTACAGAACTCTACCTTGGTGGCCCCGTATGTCGATGAACACAAGAACAGTCTGCGCTCCAAACACCCGGAGCAGTGCGACGACTGGATTACATGTGAACACATCAGGACTTTCAGCAGTTGGTTGGAAGCACGTATCAGAGGTGACAACACTGTTTGTGATGAGCTGTACTTGTTATCCAGGGGACCATCTTTGACTGTATTGATTTGGAAAGGATACGAGACAAATGGGAATACATTTTACATGATTGACCAAGATCAAAAGAGCACCAACCAAAACAGCGGTGTCCGCTTTGATGCAACAACCGAGAGGGGAAAGGACACATATTATGGTTACATAGTGGACATATGGGAACTTGACTACGGACATGATTTTAAGGTCCCTTTGTTTAAGTGCAAATGGGTCAATCTGTCAGGAGGCGGGGTACAGGTAGACCCACAGTACGGAATGACAACAGTGGATCTGAAAAATCTTGGGTACACTGACGAATCGTTCGTCCTAGCCAATGATGTGGCATAGGTTATCTATGTGAAGGACATGTCTACCAGACCGAGAAAGAGAAAAGATAAGGAAGCGAATACATCATACGATGAGCCAAAGTGCCACATAGTTCTTTCAGGAAAAAAGGGACATCGTGGGAGTGGAGGACAAGACAGACATGTCTGAAGATTATGAAAAGTTTCATGAAATTCCTCCCTTTAAAGTCAAGGCTGACCCCAGCATCCTGACAAACGATGAAGATTATCCATGGTTATGGCGCAATAAGCAAATGACACAAGCGAAGAAAAAGTGAAGACTTTCTCCTGCAACTATTATGATGATACCATGCCAACTTTGTAACTGACGAGTATGATACCATTGTCCGTTTTGTACATGCACATGCTATGTGTGGGTCAATTTATGATACCATGCCAACTTTCAACTTTTTCAGAGTTCATTTGAAATGCTTTAATGTCTTATGGTTCGGCCCTCGTAATAATTAAAAATAGCAACAATAAGTATTTTGTTGTAAGTAGAAACAAAATAAAATAAATAAAGCAAGTAAGAAAACAAAAAAACAAAAAAAGTGTTTTCAAATTTGAAAAGTAATGGCACTAACAGAAAGTTTATAATTTTCCTAAAACTAAAAGCAAAAAGAATTAAAAAATAAAGCAAAAAACAAAAGAAAATAAATAATGCAGAAAACAAAACAAAAAACAGGAAAAAAAATAAAAAATAGCAACAATAAGTAAAGAAAAAAATGCCTCCTACTGGGCCCCCATGGCCTGAATACGACATGAAACCCTACCATGGGCCAGGATTCAGGCCCGCGGTAGGCCCAGTAGGCCCACCAGGCAAAGTTTAGCAAGTAGGCCCGAAAGCCTGCGGTCGAGAGGAGTTCGAGAGGGGTGCGGCAGTGGGGCTTATAAACCACTGCGCGCCCCTCTCAACTAGCGAGGTGGGACTAAACTTTGGCCCCTAGGCGGGCAGCACAGGGACCTTTGGTCCCGGTTGGTGGCACCAACCGGGACTAAAGGGGGGGCATTAGTCCCGGTTGGTGGCTTTAGTCCCGGTTGGTGCCACCAACCGGGACCAAAGGCCACTGGTTCCCGCCCTTTGGGCTGCCAAAAAAGAGGCCTTTGGTCCCGGTTGGTGGCACCAACCGGGACTAAAGGGGGCATTATGTTGGGGAACGTAGTAATTTCAAAAATTTCCTACGCACACGCAAGATCATGGTGATGGCATAGCAACGAGAGGGGAGAGTATTGTCCATGTACCCTCGTAGACCGTAAGCGGAAGAGTTATGACAACGCGGTTGATGTAGTCGTACGTCTTCACGATCCGACCGATCCAAGCACCGAACGTACGGCGCCTCCGAGTTCAGCACACGTTCAGCTCGATGACGATCCCTGGGCTCCGGTCCAGCAAAGCTTCGAGGATGAGTTCCATCAGCACGACGGCGTGGTGACGATGATGATGTTCTACCGGCGCAGGGCTTCGCCTAAACTCCGCGATGATATGACCGAGGTGGAATATGGTGGAGGGGGGCACCGCACACGGCTAAGAAACGATCTGTAGATCAACTTGTGTGTCTATGGGGTGCCCCCTGCCCCCGTATATAAAGGACTGGAGGAGGGGAGGGCCGGCCCTCTCTATGGCGCGCCCTAGGGGAGTCCTACTCCCACCGGGAGTAGGATTCCCCCTTTCCTAGTCCAACTAGGAGTCCTTCCAAGTAGTAGGAGTAGGAGACAAGGAAGGGGAAGAGGGAAGGGAAGGAAGGAGGGGGTGCGGCCCCTCCCCCTAGTCCAATTCGGACTAGGCCTTGGGGGGCGCGCAGCTTGCCCTAGGCAGCCCCTCTCTCTTTCCCGTATGGCCCAATAAGGCCCAATACTTCTCCCGGCAAATTCCGGTAACTCTCCGGTACTCCGAAAAATACCCGAATCACTCGGAACCTTTCCGAACTCCGAATATAGTCGTCCAATATATCGATCTTTACGTCTAGACCATTTTGAGACTCCTCGTCATGTCCCCGATCTCATCTGGGACTCCGAACTCCTTCGGTACATCAAAACTCATAAACTCATAATATAACTATCATCGAAACCTTAAGCGTGCGGACCCTACGGGTTCGAGAACTATGTAGACATGACCTAGAACTATTCTCGGTCAATAACCAATAGCGGAACCTGGATGCCCATATTGGCTCCTACATATTCTACGAAGATCTTTATCGGTCAAACCGCATAACAACATACGTTGTTCCCTTTGTCATCGGTATGTTACTTGCCCGAGATTCGATCGTCGGTATCCAATACCTAGTTCAATCTCGTTACCGACAAGTCTCTTTACTCGTTACGTAATGCATCATTCCGTAACTAACTCATTAGCTACATTGCTTGCAAGGCTTATAGTGATGTGCATTACCGAGAGGGCCCAGAGATACCTCTCCGACAATCGGAGTGACAAAACCTAATCTCGAAATACGCCAACCCAACATGTACCTTTGGAGACACCTGTAGTACTCCTTTATAATCACCCAGTTACGTTGTGATGTTTGGTAGCACCCAAAGTGTTCCTCCGGTAAACGAGAGTTGCATAATCTCATAGTTACAGGAACATGTATAAGTCATGAAGAAAGCAATAGCAACATACTAAACGATCAAGTGCTAAGCTAACGGAATGGGTCAAGTCAATCACATCATTCTCCTAATGATGTGATCCCATTAATCAAATGACAACTCATGTCTATGGCTAGGAAACTTAACCATTTTTGATTCACGAGCTAGTCAAGTAGAGGCATACTAGTGACACTATGTTTGTCTATGTATTCACACATGTATTATGTTTCCGGTTAATACAATTCTAGCATGAATAATAAACATTTATCATGAAATAAGGAAATAAATAATAACTTTATTATTGCCTCTAGGGCATATTTCCTTCAGTCTCCCACTTGCAGTAGAGTCAATAATCTAGTTCACATCGCCATGTGATTTAACACCAATATTCATATCTGTATATGATTAACACCCATAGTTCACATCGCCATGTGACCAACACCCAAAGGGTTTACTAGAGTCAATAATCTAGTTCACATTGCTATGTGATTAACACCCAAAGAGTACTAAGGTGTGATCATGTTTTGCTCGTGAGAGAAGCTTAGTCAACGGGTCTGTCACATTCAGAGCCGTATGTATTTTGCAAATATTCTATGTCTACAATGCTCTGCATGGAGCTACTCTAGCTAATTGCTCCCACTTTCAATATGTATCCAGATTGAGACTTAGAGTCATCTGGATCGGTGTAAAAGTTTGCACCTATGTAACTTTTACAACGAACTCTTTTATCACCTCCATAATCGAGAAACATCTCCTTAGTCCTCACTAAGGATATTCTTGACCGCTGTCCAGTGATCTATTTCTAGATCACTATTGTACTCACTTGCCAAACCAGAGCAAGGTATACAATAGGTCTGGTACATAGCATAGCATACTTTATAGAACCTATGACTGAGGCATAGGGAATGACTTTCATTCTCTTTCTATTTTCTGCTGTGGTCGGGATTTGAGTCTTACTCAATTTCATACCTTTGCAACACAGGCAAGAACTCTTTCTTTGACTGTTCCATTTTGAACTACTTCAAAATCTTGTCAAGGTATGTACTCATTGAAAATCTTATCAAGCGTCTTGATCTATCTCAATAGATCTTGATGCTCAATATGTAAGTAGCTTTGCCGAGGTCTTTCTTTGAAAAAACTCCTTTCAAACACTCCTTTATGCTTTGCAGAATAATTCTACATTATTTCCGATCAACAATATGTCATTCACATATACTTATCAGAAATGTTGTAGTGCTCCCACTCACTTTCTTGTAAATATAGGCTTCACCACAAGTCTGTATAAAACGATATGCTTTGATCAACTTATCAAAGCGTATATTCCAACTCCGAGATGCTTGCACCAGTCCATAGATGGATTGCTGGAGCTTGCATATTTTGTTAGCACCTTTTCGGATCGACAAAACCTTCTGGTTGCATCATATACAACTCTTCTTCCAGAAATCCATTCAGGAACACGGTTTTGATATCCATTTGCCAGATTTCATAAAATGTGGCAATTGCTAACATGATTCAGACAGACTTAAGCATCGATATGAGTGAGAAAATCTCATCGTATTCAACACCTTGAACTTGTTGAAAACCTTTCGCAACAAGTCGAGCTTAGTAGATAGTAACACTACTATCAGTGTCCATCTTCCTCTTGAAGATCCATTTATTTAACATGGCTTGCTGATCATCAAGCAAGTCAATCAAAGTCCATACTATGTTCTCATACATGGATCATATCTCAGATTTTATGGCCTCAAGCCATTTCGTGGAATCTGGGCTCATCATCGCTTCCTCATAGTTCGTGGGTTCATCATGGTCTAGTAACATGACTTCCAGAATAGGATTACCATACCACTCTGGTGCGGATCTTACTCTGGAAGACCTACGAGGTTTGGTAGCAACTTGATCTGAAGTTTCATGATCATCATCATTAACTTCCTTACTAATTGGTGTAGGAATCACTGGAACTGATTTCTGTGATGAACTACTTTCCAATAAGGGAGAAGGTACAATTACCTCAACAAGTTCTACTTTCCTCCCACTCACTTCTTTCGAGAGAAACTCCTTCTCTAGAAAGGATCCATTTTTAGTAACGAATATCTTGCCTTCGGATCTGTGATAGAAGGTGTACCCGACAGTTTCCTTTGGGTATTCTATGAAGACGCACTTCTCCAATTTGGGTTGAGCTTATTAGGATGAAACTTTTTCACATAAGCATCGCAGCCCCAAACTTTAAGAAATGACGGCTTAGTTTTACTGCTAAACCATAGTTCATACGGTGTCGTCATGTGACCATACAACAACAGGACTATGTTCATGATGGCTCCGATGACACAATGGAGGAACAAGAAGGAGACCGTGCTGACTGCTCCGGTGACCGAACCGAGCCCGGCCAGGTATATATATATTAGTTAAGCCCGTGCTGACTAGTTAATTGATGCTTCCATTGTTTTGGTATATGTACATATATTAATTACTCTCGTCTTTCTTCCTTATAATTTCTAGCCCTCCGGATCGAGCACAACTTCGGTAAGGAGACGAGGCCCGAAGAAAAAGTTGAGCTCGGATGAAAAGTTTGAGATCATAGAAATCACGCCCGATGGCAAACCGATTGAACCCATCCGGACAAGGAAGGCACTTTCTGCTCAGTGCGGGGTTCTTGTTAGGGACAAGATCCCGATCAGCATCCAGCAATGGTATAAGCCTAAGGAGGAAGACCCTGAGGTGTCTTATGTCAATGATATGCAGAAAGAAGATCTTTGGACTCAGCTGAAGGCAAATTTCACCCTACCGCCAGAGGAGGATCCAGAGAAGCCAATTAAAGAGGAATTAATCAAGTCTTGTGCTCTTAAGAAGATGGCAACCCTAATGAGGAGGTGGAGGAAAGAGCTGAACCAGTTTGTCAAAAATAAAAAGACACTAGAATTCATCGGCAAACATGAGAAGATCAAAGATCACTGGCCCGCATTTGTGGCCCACAAGACATCAGAAAAGAGTAAGAAGATGTCGGAGACAAACAAGAAAAATGCTGCGAAGAAGACGCTTCACCATTGCACGGGGTCAGGTGGCTACCTACAAGCCCGGCCTAAGTGGTCCAAGGTTGAGAATGATCTGCTTGAAAAAGGGATCGAACCAGAGACAATGAGATGGCCAGACCATTGCCGGACTTGGTTCTTTGGGTCTGGCGGAACCTTGGACCCTGTAACAGGGTTTTGCCAGTGGACGGACGAGCAACTGGATATACCAGTCAAGAACCTTCGACACTATATCGATGCAGCGCAGCGAGGGACGTTCCTTCCAAACAGGGAGAAGGACGAGCTCACAATGGCCCTTGGTAATCCTGAGCACCCTGGACGGACACGAGGCACGCCAGGCTCCATTCCGTGGAAGGTTGGTTTTCCGGACGCAGGGGGTTACAAAACCCACGAGAGGAGGAAGAAACTGGAGCAGGACCAACTGCAGGCGCTGCACGAAAGGGTAATGGGGCTAGAGGATCGAGAAGAGGAACGAGAAGCAGCAGATCGCAGCAAACGACCTGCCGAAGCTTCCCCCGAAGCTACCCTGCCATCTCAACAGAGAAGCAGCGTGGCTTCCACCGAGCTGCTTCAGCCGGAGCATGTCTTGACGGCTCCTGCCAGATATCCCGTGGATGGTATCACGGAGTCTCAAAATTGCCACATGATGGCGCGATGGATGACTTTGAAGGTCAAGGCGGCTGTTGGCCAAGTTTATCCTAGTGGACCCGGCACAACTTATCACTGCCAGCCGATTCCAAAAGGATATGCTAAGGTGATGGTGGATGAAATAACGGAGGGATTTGAGGACCTCGTGCTTGACCACCCTACCAGTGAAGGGGAGACTAGGCTGGGTTCTGCTCTGAAGACTCCATGCCTATGGAAGAAGGAGCCCATCAACCTTCTGAACTGGACGCCTCCGCCTCCTCCTCCTGCTCCGGCGAGTCAGGGCACTCCGCCTCCTCCACCGCCTCCTCCTCCGGCGAGTGACGATTAGGGCACGCGTGGCGGCACTCCGCCTCCTTCTCCGGCGCATGGCGGCACTCTGCCTCCTTCTCCGCCTGCGCCGGCGCTCCCGAGCAGCCAGCAGCATCCTCCTTCTCCGTCTCGCCAGCAAGGGCGGAAGAGACCCGCCGCCGCCCCGGCTGCTCCGGCGCGTCGTACTCCTTCTCCTCCACCTCGTAAGCAAGCACGAAAGAAGACAGACGCCACAGCCGCTCCGTCTGCTCCGGCATCTAGCAGCACAACCAGAGGTGGGAGGCAGTACAAATACGGTCCATCATCTCTCAAGCCTCTAGAGAAGTTACCGTACGAGAGGTCCGAGGAGGAAAACGATACGATTGTGCAGACCCATGTGAAGGAGTTCTTTGAAGGGGTGAAAGCAAAGAGACATCCACCTCCGGAGGAGAAGGTAGATCCGGTGAAAGCAAAGCGCACTATCGATGCCCTGAGGAAACCACCAAAGTCTCCGCCGAGAACCAACTATGAGCGCATTACTGAACAGACATATCTCCAAGCCCAGCGGTCGGGAACTACTGTCAGTGCTAAAAGGTCAAAAGAACAAGCAAAGGGGAAAAAATTGCCCAGCTCGGCGAACAAGCACAGCAATCGTGCCCCCCGCTCAATGTGTCTAATGCTCCGGCGACGGTGGCCAGTTATGGCAATCTTGACGATTACCTGCCTGACGATGCACTTCCTGATTTCTTGGTGGTGGACGAACACAGATACGAGTACGGGAAGCCTCTCGTCAAAGATGAAAAATCTCTGGCAACAATGATGCGAAGATTCCATAATTGGTACATGGAAACCTGCAGAGAGTCTGAGGGTAAGAATGCTTTGTATCTGCATATTAAAGAGGAGCACGATCTCGTTGCAAATGATCTGTTGATTGTTCCATTTGAGGAGTTCTTCGAGTTCTTCAATCAAAAGGCCCTCGATAAATTAATGGTCTTTTGCTACTGCCTGTAAGTACTATTTATGTCATTAAGTCTCTATATATAGCTCGGCTCTTTCATTGCATGTATTTATAATTAATTGTCCTTAATATATTATGCAGATTGAAGATCGTCGAGTGCAAAAAACAAGAAATTTATGATATTGGGTTCATTAACACAAATATCATAGATGTATTTCTGGTTGAAAAGAACGTCAAAGAGGGCGAGGGCAACTTGCTACGATCTTTGATAAAAAATAAAAACAAAGATACCATACTCTTTCCTTACAACGGCAAGTGAGTGTTACTGTCGTGTGCATATTCGGTTTCCCTTATTACTCGAGCGAGGTTATAGTAATGTAATTGATGAGTTATGCATGTGTGTGCAGGTACCACTATATTCTTCTGGAGATTAAGCTTGAGCGGGGACTAGTAACCGTCTTAGACTCGAGACGGAAAGATCCCAAAAGCTATGCGGACATGACTGAAATGCTCAGCAAGTAAGTTCAATCGATCATTATCGCACCATATTGGCAACTTTTTGTTCATTTCCTGATATCTCAAGTAATAATAATTATTTTCTTTGTCTTGCAGGGTTTGGAAACAATTCACCGCAGAAGCTCCAGGACTGCCGAAGGAGCTGCGATATACATACCCGAAAGTAAGTACTACTGGCTAGCTAGTTGCCCGCATCTCCCGTTGATTCTATAGCTATACTTTCATCAATGCCATTTATAATGCTTCGTTATCAGTTTGATTGACCTCTATTTCTCGTAAAGTGCTTGTGGTAGGAGGAAGGGAATGATTTCTGTGGATACTATGTGTGCGAGTTCATCCACACCGCGACTTTGAAAAACAGGTGGGGCTACTCTAAAAGACAATATGAAGTGCGTAAGCAATAATATTCACAATTTCATTTTATTACACCATCATTTCTGTTGAGTTTCATTCATATATATATGTATTAATTAACCCCCTTCTTCAAATTAGACGTGGCAGATGCGGAATGAACTCCTAGAACCAGATCGCATGAAAGCAATTCAAGAGGAATTGGCGGGATTCTTTCTTGACCACGTCATCAGTAAAGCCGGAGAATACCATGTGGAAATTGATTTCAAATGCTAGGGGTTTGTAATTAAGAGATCTTATACATATTGTACATGTATGTAGCCAGTAGCGTCGGATACATGATACGAAAACTTGTTGTTCGACCAATCTCTCCGAGAAGGAGAGGTCGATCGATCACTTCTCTCGGTATGCATGACGAACTTCTGTAATGAATGGTTCTCTCGATCACTTATGTATATATAGTACGTAGCGTCCAAGCACGGACATAATAGAGGACACTTCTATCTATTAATTAGCTAGCTAACACAATATATGAAACACCTAAATTAACACGCCAAAACCCCCAACCTCCCCTCCTTTCAACAAAAAACAAAAACCCCAGCCACTGGAATGCTGACGCGTGGATGCCTTTTGGTCCCGGTTGGAGCCACCAACCGGGACCAAAGGCCCCCTGACTGGGCTCGGTGCACAGGGCCACGTGGAGGCACATTGGTCCCGGTTCGTGTTCGAACCGGGACTAATGGGTGGAGGTATTAGTAACGACCCATTAGTCCCGGTTCATGAACCGGGACTAAAGGCCCTTATGAACCGGGACTATTAGGTGTTTTTCTACTAGTGGATATGAACCTGGTAAACTGAAAATTTGTGAGCATTGTGAAGGAAATATGCCCTAGAGGCAATAATAAAGTTATTATTTATTTCCTCATATCATGATAAATGTTTATTATTCATGCTAGAATTGTATTAACCGGAAACATGATACATGTGTGAATACATAGACAAACATATAGTCACTAGTATGCCTCTACTTGACTAGCTCATTAATCAAAGATGGTTATGTTTCCTAACCATAGACATGTGTTGTCATTTGATTAATGGGATCACATCATTAGGAGAATGATGTGATTGACATGACCCATCCCGTTAGCCTAGCACTTGATCGTTTAGTATTCTGCTATTGCTTTCTTCATGACTTATACATGTTCCTGTAACTATGAGAATTATGCAACTCCCGTTTACCGGAGGAACACTTTGGGTACTACCAAACGTCACAACGTAACTGGGTGATTATAAAGGAGTACTACAGGTGTCTCCGAAGGTACATGTTGAGTTGGCGTATTTCGAGATTAGGTTTTGTCACTCCGATTGTCGGAGAGGTATCTCTGGGCCCTCTCGGTAATACTCATCACTTAAGCCTTGCAAGCATTATAACTAATAAGTTAGTTATGAGATGACGTATTACAGAACGAGTAAAGAGACTTGCCGGTAACGAGATTGAACTAGGTATTGGATACCGACGATCGAATCTCGGGCAAGTAACATACCGATGACAAAGGGAACAACGTATGTTGTTGTGCGGTTTGACCGATAAAGATCTTCGTAGAATATGTAGGAACCAATATGGGCATCCAGGTCCCGCTATTGGTTATTGACCGAGAATGGTTCTAGGTCATGTCTACATAGTTCTCGAACCCGTAGGGTCCGCACGCTTAACGTTACGATGACAGTTTTATTATGAGTTTATAAGTTTTGATGCACCGAAGTTTGTTCGGAGTCCCGGATGTGATCACAGACATAACGAGGAGTCTCGAAATGGTCGAGACATAAAGATTGATATATTGGAAGCCTATATTTGGACATCGGAATCGTTCCGGGTGAAATCGGCATTTTACCGGAGTACCGAGAGGTTACCGGAACCCCCTGGGGGGTTATTGGGCCTACATGGGCCTCGAGGGAGAAGAGGGAAGGAACCAGGAGGGGGCCTCGCGCCCCTCCCCTTCCTAGTCCGAAGAGGACAAGGGAAGGGGTGCGGCGCCCCCCCCCTTTCCTTCCTCCCTTCCTCCTCCTTCCCCCCTTCTCCTACTCCTACTTGGAAAGAAGGGAGTCCTACACCCAGTGGGAGTAGGACTCCCCCTTGGCGCGCCCTCCTTGGCCGGCCGCCTCCTCCCCCCTGGCTCCTTTATATACAGGGGCGGGGGGCACCCCATAGACACACAAGTTGATCTACGGATCGTTCCTTAGCCGTGTGCGGTGCCCCCTTCCACCATATTCCACCTCGGTCATATCGTCGCGAAGCTTAGGCGAAGCCCTGCGCCGGTAGAACATCAACATCGTCACCACGCCGTCGTGCTGATGGAACTCATCTCCGGAGCTTTGCTGGGTCGGAGGCCGGAGATCGTCATCGAGCTGAACGTGTGCTGAACTCGGAGGCCCCGTACGTTCGGAGCTTGGATCGGTCGGACCGTGAAGACGTACGACTACATCAACCGCGTTGTCATAACGCTTCCGCTTACGGTCTACGAGGGTACGTAGATGAACACTCTCCCCTCTCGTTGCAATATCATCACCATGATCTTGCGTGTGTGTAGGAAATTTTTTGAAATTACTACGTTCCCCAACAGTGGCATCCGAGCCTAGGTTTTATGTGTTGATGTTATATGCACGAGTAGAACACAAGTGAGTTGTGGGCGATACAAGTCATACTGCTTACCAGCATGTCATACTTTGGTTCGGCGGTATTGTGAGATGAAGCGGCCCGGACCGACATTACGCGTACGCTTACGCGAGACTGGTTTCACCGTTGCAAGCACTCGTGCTTAAAGGTGACTGGCGGGTGTCTGTCACTCTCACTTTAGCTGAATTGAGTGTGGCTACGCCTGGTCCTTGCGAAGGTTAAAACAGCACCAACTTGACGAACTATCGTTGTGTTTTTTGATGCGTAGGTAAGAACGGTTCTTGCTAAGCCCGTAGCAGCCACGTAAAATTTGCAACAACAAAGTAGAGGACGTCTAACTTGTTTTTGCAGGGCATGTTGTGATGTGATATGGTCAAGACGTGATGCTATATTTTATTGTATGAGATGATCATGTTTTGTAACCGAAGTTATCGGCAACTGGCAGGAGCCATTTGGTTGTCGCTTTATTGTATGAAATGCAAACGCCCTGTAATTGCTTTACTTTATCACTAAGCGGTAGCGATAGTCGTAGAAGCAATAGATGGCGTAACAACAACGATGCTACGATGGAGATTAAGGTGTCACGCCGATGACGATGGTGATCATGATGGTGCTTCGAAGATGGAGATCACAAGCACAAGATGATGGTGGCCATATCATATCACTTATATTGATTGCATGTGATGTTTATCCTTTATGCATCTTATCTTGCTTTGATTGACGGTAGCATTTTAAGATGATCTCTCACTAATAATCAAGAAGTGTTCTCCCTGAGTAGGCACCGTTGCGAAAGTTCTTTGTGCTGAGACACCACGTGATGATCGGGTGTGATAGGCTCTACGTTCAAATACAACGGGTGCAAAACAGTTGCACACGCGGAATACTCAGGTCATACTTGACGAGCCTAGCATATACAGATATGGCCTCGGAACACGGAGACTGAAAGGTTGAGCGTGAATCATATAGTAGATATGATCAACATAGTGATGTTCACCATTGAAAACTACTCCATCTCACGTGATGATCGGACATGGTTTAGTTGATTTGGATCACGTGATCACTTAGATGACTAGAGAGATGTCTGTCTAAGTGGGACTTCTTTAGTAATATGATTAATTGAACTTAAATTTATCATGAACTTAGTCCTGGTAGTATTTTGCAAATTATGTTGTAGATCAATAGCTCGCGTTGTTGCTTTCATATGTTTATTTTGATATGTTCCTAGAGAAAATTGTGTTGAAAGATGTTAGTAGCAATGATACGGATTGGATCCGTGATTTGAGGTTTATCCTCATTGATGCATAGAGGAATTATGTCCTTGATGCACCGCTAGGTGACAGACCTATTGCAGGAGCAGATGCAGACGTTATGAACGTTTGGATAGCTCAATATGATGACTACTTGATAGTTTTGTGCACCATGCTTTATGGCTTAGAATCGGGACTGCAAAGACATTTTGAACGTCATGGACCATATGAGATGTTCCAGAAGTTGAAGTTAATATTTCAAGCAAATACCCGAGTTGAGAGATATGAAGTCTCCAACAAGTTCTATAGCTAAAAGATGGAGGAGAATCGCTCAACTAGTGAGCATGTGCTCAGATTGTCTGGGTACTACAATCGCTTGAATCAAGTGGGAGTTAATCTTCCAGATAAGATAGTGATTGACAGAATTCTCTAGTCACCACCACCAAGTTAGTAGAACTTCGTGATGAACTATAGTATGCAAGGGATGACGAGAACAATTCCCGAGCTCTTCGTGATGTTGAAATCGACGAAGGTAGAAATCAAGAAAAACATCAAGTGTTGATGGTAGACAAGACCACTAGTTTCAAGAAAAGGGCAAAGGGAAGAAGGGGAACTTCAAGAAGAATGGCAAGCGAGTTGCTGCTCAAGTGAAGAAGCCCAAGTCTGGTCCTAAGCCTGAGACTAAGTGCTTCTACTGCAAAGGGATTGGTCACTGGAAGCGGAACTACCCCAAGTGATTGGCGGATAAGAAGGATGGCAAAGTGAACATAAGTATATTTGATATACATGTTATTGATGTGTACTTTACTAGTGTTTATAGCAACCCCTCAGTATTTGGTACTAGTTTAGTTGCTAAGATTAGTAACTCGAAACGGGAGTTGCAGAATAAACAAAGACTAGTTGAAGGGGAAGTGACGATGGGTGTTGGAAGTAGTTCCAAGATTGATATGATCATCATCGCACACTCCCTATACTTTCGGGATTAGTGTTGAAACTAAATAAGTGTTATTTGGTGTTTGCGTTGAGCATGAATATGATTTGATCATGTTTATTGCAATACGGTTATTCATTTAAGTAAGAGAATAAACTGTTGTTCTGTTTACATGAATAAAACCTTATATGGTTACACACCCAATGAAAATAGTTCATTGGATCTCGATCGTAGTGATACACATATTCATAATATTGAAACCAAAAGATGCAAAGTTAATAATGATAGTGCAACTTATTTGTGGCACTGCCGTTTGGGTCATATCGGTGTAAAGCGCATGAAGATACTCCATAGAGATGGATTTTCGGAATCACTTGGTTATGAATCATTTGATGCTTGCAAACCGTGCCTTTTGGGCAAGATGACTAAAACTCCATTCTCCGGAACAATGGAACGTGCTACTGACTTACTGGAAATAATACATACCGATGTATGCGATCCAATGAGTGTTGATGCTCGTGGCAAGTATCGTTATTTTCTGACCTTCACAAGATGATTTGAGAAGATATGGGTATATCTACTTGATGAAACATAAGTCTGAAATAGTTGAAAGGTTCAAAGAATTTCAGAGTGACATGGAGAATCATCATAACAAGAAAATAAAGTTTCTGCGATCTGATCGCGGAGACGAATATTTGAGTTACGAGTTTGGTCTTCAATTAAAAAAATGTGGAATAGTTTCACAGCTCACACCACCTGGAACACCACAATGTTTTGGTGTGTTCGAACGTCGTAACCGCACTTTATTGGATATGGTGCGACCTATGATGTCTCTTATCGGTTTACCACTATCGTTTTGGGGTTATGCATTAGAGACAGCTGCATTCACGTTTAATAGGGCACCATCTAAATCCGTTGAGACGACATCGTATGAACTATGGTTTAACAGTAAACCTAAGCTGTCGTTTCTTAAAGTTTGGAGTTGCGATCCTTATATGAAAAAGGTTTTCAACCTGATAAGCTCGAACCCAAATCGGAGAAGTGCGTCTTCATAGAATACCCAAAGAAACTATTGGGTACTCCTTCTATCACAGATCCAAAGGCAAAACATTTGTTGCTAAGAATGGATCCTTTCTAGAGAAGGAGTTTCTCTCGAAAGAAGTGAGTGGGAGGAAAGTAAGAACTTGATGAGGTAATTTGTACCTTCTCCCGAATTGGAAAGTAGTTAATCACAGAAATCAGTTCCGGTGATTCCTACACCAATTAGTGAGGAAGCTAATGATGATGATCATGAAACTTTAGATCAAGTTACTACAAAAACCTCGTAGGTCTACCAGAATAAGATTCGCACCAGAGTGGTACGGTAATCCTATTTTGGAAGTCATGTTACTTGACCATGATGAACCTACGAACTATGAGGAAGCGATGATGAGCCCAGATTCCGCGAAATGGCTTGAGGCCATAAAATCTGAGATATGATCCATGTATGAGAACAAAGTATGGACTTTGATTGACTTTCTCGATGATCAGCAAGCCATGTTAAATAAATGGATCTTCAAGAGGAAGACGAACACTGATAGTAGTGTTACTATCTACTAAGCTCGACTTGTTGCGAAAGGTTTTCGACAAGTTCAAGATGTTGAATACGATTAGATTTTCTCACTCGTATCGATGCTTAAGTTTGTCTGAATCATGTTAGCAATTGCCACATTTTATGAAATCTGGCAAATGGATGTCAAAACTGCATTCCTTAATGGTTTTCATAAAGGAGAGTTGTATATGATACAACCAGAAGGTTTTGTCGATCCGAAAGGTGCTAACAAAATGTGAAAGCTCCAGCGATCCATCAATGGACTGGTGCAAGCATCTCGGAGTTGGAATATACGCTTTGATGTGTTGATCAAAGCATATGGTTTTATACAGACTTTTGGAAAGACCTGTATTTACAAGAAAGTGAGTGGGAGCTCTGTAGCATTTCTAAAATTATATGTGGATGACATATTGTTAATTGGAAATGATATGGAAATTCTGGATAGCATGAAAGGATACTTGAATAAGAGTTTTTCAAAGCAAGACCTCGGTGAAGCTGCTTACACATTGAGCATCAAGATCTATATAGATAGATCAAGATGCTTGATAAGATTTTTCAATGAGTACATACCTTGATAAATTTTTGAAATAGTTCAAAATGGAACAGTCAAAGAAGGAGTTCTTGCCTATGTTGCAAGGTGTGAAGTTGAGTAAGACTCAAGACCCGACCATGGCAGAAAATAGAAAGAGAATGACAAGTCATTCCCTATGCCTCAGTCATAGGTTCTATAAAGTATGCTATGCTGTGAACCAGACCTATTGTATACCTTGCTCTGAGTTTGACAAAGGAATACAATTTTGATCTAATAGTAGATCACTGGACAGCGGTCAAGAATATCCTTAGTGAGGACTAAGGAGATGTTTCTCGATTATGGAGGTGATAAAAGAGTTTGTTGTAAAAGTTACATCGGTGCAAACTTTTACACTGATCCAGATGACTCTAAGTCTCAAACTGGATACATATTGAAAGTGGGAGCAATTAAGCTAGAGTAGCTCCATGCAGAGCATTGAAGACATAGAATGTTTGCAAAATACATACGGCTCTGAATGTGACAGACCCGTTGACTAAGCTTCTCTCACGAGCAAAACATGATCACACCTTAGTACACTTTGGGTGTTAATCACATAGCGATGTGAACTAGATTATTGAATCTAGTAACCCCTTTGAGTATTGGTCACATAACGATGTGAACTATGTTAATCATATACAGATATGAATATTGCTGTTAAATCACATGGCGATGTGAACTAGATTATTGACTCTAGTGCAAGTGGGAGACTGAAGGAAATATGCCCTAGAGGCAATAATAAAGTTATTATTTATTTCCTCATATCATGATAAATGTTTATTATTCATGCTAGAATTGTATTAACCGGAAACATGATACATGTGTGAATACATAGACAAACATATAGTCACTAGTATGCCTCTACTTGACTAGCTCATTAATCAAAGATGGTTATGTTTCCTAACCATAGACATGTGTTGTCATTTGATTAATGGGATCACATCATTAGGAGAATGATGTGATTGACATGACCCATCCCGTTGGCCTAGCACTTGATCGTTTAGTATTCTGCTATTGCTTTCTTCATGACTTATACATGTTCCTGTAACTATGAGAATTATGCAACTCCCGTTTACCGGAGGAACACTTTGGGTACTACCAAATGTCACAACGTAACTGGGTGATTATAAAGGAGTACTACAGGTGTCTCCGAAGGTACATGTTGAGTTGGCGTATTTCGAGATTAGGTTTTGTCACTCCGATTGTCGGAGAGGTATCTCTGGGCCCTCTCGGTAATACTCATCACTTAAGCCTTGCAAGCATTATAACTAATAAGTTAGTTATGAGATGACGTATTACAGAACGAGTAAAGAGACTTGCCGGTAACGAGATTGAACTAGGTATTGGATACCGACGATCGAATCTCGGGCAAGTAACATACCGATGACAAAGGGAACAACGTATGTTGTTGTGCGGTTTGACCGATAAAGATCTTCGTAGAATATGTAGGAACCAATATGGGCATCCAGGTCCCGCTATTGGTTATTGACCGAGAATGGTTCTAGGTCATGTCTACATAGTTCTCGAACCCGTAGGGTCCGCACGCTTAACGTTACGATGACAGTTTTATTATGAGTTTATAAGTTTTGATGCACCGAAGTTTGTTCGGAGTCCCGGATGTGATCATGGACATAACGAGGAGTCTCGAAATGGTCGAGACATAAAGATTGATATATTGGAAGCCTATATTTGGACATCGGAATCATTCCGGGTGAAATCGGCATTTTACCGGAGTACCGGGAGGTTACCGGAACCCCCCGGGGGGTTATTGGGCCTACATGGGCCTCGAGGGAGAAGAGGGAAGGAACCAGGAGGGGGCCGCGCGCCCCTCCCCTTCCTAGTCTGAATAGGACAAGGGAAGGGGGGCGGC
>NC_041391.1:695915149-695924974 GCF_002162155.2 Triticum dicoccoides | reverse complement strand
GGGGGTTATTGGGCCTACATGGGCCTCGAGGGAGAAGAGGGAAGGAACCAGGAGGGGGCCGCGCGCCCCTCCCCTTCCTAGTCCGAATAGGACAAGGGAAGGGGGCGGCGCCCCCCCTTTCCTTCCTCCCTTCCTCCTCCTTCCCCCCTTCTCCTACTCCTACTTGGAAAGAAGGGAGTCCTACTCCCGGTGGGAGTAGGACTCCCCCTTGGCGCGCCCTCCTTGGCCGGCCGCCTCCTCCCCCCTGGCTCCTTTATATACGGGGGCGGGGGGCACCCCATAGACACACAAGTTGATCTACGGATCGTTCCTTAGCCGTGTGCGGTGCCCCCTTCCACCATATTCCACCTCGGTCATATCGTCGTGAAGCTTAGGCGAAGCCCTGCGCCGGTAGAATATCAACATCGTCACCACGCCGTCATGCTGACGGAACTCATCTCCGGAGCTTTGCTGGATCGGAGGCCAGAGATCGTCATCGAGCTGAACATGTGCTGAACTCGGAGGCCCCGTACGTTCGGAGCTTGGATCGGTCGGATCGTGAAGATGTACGACTACATCAACCGCGTTGTCATAACGCTTCCGCTTACGGTCTACGAGGGTACGTAGACGAACACTCTCCCCTCTCGTTGCTATATCATCACCATGATCTTGCGTGTGCGTAGGAAATTTTTTGAAATTACTATGTTCCCCAACACATTGTATCTTCGGCAAGCACAAGAGGGTGAAGTTCAACACTTCGACTCATACAACTGAAGGTATTCTTGATTATGTGCATTCTGATTTATGGGGACCATCTCGCAAGAAGTCACTAGGTGGTGCTAGTTACATGTTGACTATTATTGATGATTATTTCGAGAAAAGTTTGGCCTTATTTCTTGAAGCATAAATATGAAGCATTATCAGCTTTAAAGGAGTGGAATATTATGGTTGAAAGACAAAATGAAAGGAAGGTAAAAATACTCGCACTGATAATGGTATGGAATTCTATTATAGGCAATTTAAGAATTATTGCAAGTCTGAAGGCATTGTTAGACATTACACTGTTCCTTATACTCCTCAACAAAACGGTGTTGCTGAGCGTATGAACATGACCATTATTTCCAGAGCCCGTTGCATGTTGTCCAATGCAGGTTTGCATAGGCGTTTTTGGGCTGAGGCCGCTTCCACTGCTTGTTATCTCATTAACCGTTCACCATCTATTGCTCTTAATAAGAAAACTCCAATTGAGGTATGGTCTGGTTCACCTGCTGATTATTCACAGTTGAGAGTTTTTGGTTGCACTGCTTATGCTCATGTTGATAATGGAAAGTTGGAGCCTAGGGCTGTTAAGTGCATCTTTCTTGGTTATAAGTCTGGTGTTAAAGGTTTTAAATTGCGGAATCCTGAAACCCAGAAGGTTGTTATTAGCAGAAATGTTATCTTTAATGAATTTGCTATGTTACATGATGTTTCATCTACTAATGTTCCCGTTGAGACTGAACAGCAGCCTATTGTTCAGGAGCCTACTGTTCAGGTGGAGCATGTTATTGATTCAGGTGATACATCTGGTAATGAAATTGTTACACATGATGAACCCGTCGTTGATGATGATCATGTCACTCCCACTCCAAATCAGCCTATTGTTCCACCCAGTTGGAATCTTGCACGTGACAGAGTTAGACGGGGTATTAATAAACCTGATAAGTTAATTGAAGAGTGCAATATTGTTTCTTTTGCTTTATCTATTGCGGAGGAAATTGAAGGTAATTCTGAGCCTTCTTCATATTCCGAGGCTATTATTTCTGGTGATAGTAATAAGTGGATGACCGCTATGCATGATGAGATGGAATCACTTGAAAAGAATGGCACTTGGGATTTAGTAAAATTGCCTAGAGAGAAGAAACCTATTCGTTGCAAGTGGGTTTTCAAGAGGAAAGAAGGTGTTTCTCCTAATGATGAGACAAGATATAAAGCAAGGTTAGTTGCTAAAGGTTATAGTAGATTCCAGATATTGACTATAACGAAGTCTTTTCTCCTGTTGTGAAGCATAGTTCTATTTGCACTTTACTCAGTATTGTTGCCATGCATGATCTTGAGCTTGAACAATTGGATGTTAAAACTGCATTTTTACATGGAGAATTAGAAGAGGATATTTATATGGAACAACCTGAAGGTTTTTTTATCCCTGGAAAAGAAAAGCTTGTCTGTAAGTTAAAAAAATCTCTTTATGGATTGAAGCAATCCCCTAGACAGTGGTACAAGAGATTTGACACCTTTATGCTATCTCAAGGTTTCAAAAGGTCTAATTATGATAGTTGTGTTTATTTGAAAACTGTCAATGGTTCAACTATTTATTTGCTCCTTTATGTTGATGATATGCTAATTGCTGCAAAGAGTATGTCAGATATTAATGAACTAAAGAAGCAATTGAGTAATGAATTTGAGATGAAGGATTTGGGTGCAGCAAAGAAAATTCTTGGCATGGAAATATCCAGAGATAGACCGTCTGGAAAAGTATATCTAAGTCAGAAGGGATATATTGATAAAGTTCTTCATCGTTTTAATATGCATAATGCCAAGCCGGTGAGTACACCGTTAGCTGCACACTTCAAATTATCATCAGCTTTATGTCCTAAGTCAGATGCAGATATTGAGTACATGTCTAGAGTTCCCTATTCGAGTGCAGTTGGTTCACTTATGTATGCCATGGTTTGTTCTCGTCCGGATTTATCATATGCATTGAGTGTTGTCAGTAGATACATGGCTAATCCTGGAAAAGAGCATTGGAGAGCAGTTCAGTGGATTTTCAGATACCTGCGAGGTACTTCCAATGCTTATTTACAGTTTGGGAAAACTAGAGATGGACTTTGTTGGTTTTGTTGATTCTGATTTTGCTGGTGATTTGGATAAGAGAAGATCACTCACGGGTTATGTTTTCACCATTGATGGTTGTGCTGTGAGTTGGAGAGCAACTTTGCAGTCTATTGTGGCGTGTTCCACTACTGATGCCGAGTATATGGCTATTTCTGAGGCATGCAAAGAAGCTATCTGGTTGAGAGGTTTATACACTGAGCTTTGTGGAGATTCATCTTGCCCTACCATATTTAGTGGCAGTCAAAGTGCTATATATCTTACCAAGAATCCAATGTACCATGAGAGAACAAAGCACATTGATGTTAGATATCACTATATTCGAGATGTTGTTGCTGAAGGTGATTTAAAGGTATGCAAGATAAGTACTCATGATAATCCTGCTGATATGATGACAAAGCCAGTTCCGACCAATAAGTTTGAGCTTTGCTCAGGCTTAGTTGGTATTTCTCATTAGTCCTATGGACTTTGACGCACAAGGTGTATGCTGATTTGGATGGAGTTATTCACTTTCTTCGACTACTGGAGGGAATTTGGATCAAGGTGGAGATTGTTAAATTATGATCTAAATTCTAGTATCGTATTGGACTAGACGTAGTACATACGGTGTGGGCTTTTTGCGTTGGTACCGACACATACGAGTACAACTTGTTTACTTGTCCTACAAGAACTCCTATGTGTTGCCCCTCATATATACCCCATGTAGTCGCACCCTAAAACGGTCTGTCGTCTCGTGCTTGTAATACTCCTCCATCATAGTAATTGCGCCTTCGTGCGTCCGTGGTTTTCTTCCCCAAGGGTTTCCACGTAAAAATCCGTGTCTCTTTTTGTCTCATTTATTCTCGTTATTATCTAACAAGCATTACTTCAGAGAGATTTCAAAACATTCAAACACACAACAAGGGCTCACACCTACCGGCAGAGCCTCAAGAGTTATCGCAACAGGAAAGAAGCCCTAGTGTTATGTCAACAAGAGTTATCAGTTTGTGTCTGCGTGGGCCACAGCAGTTTGCAGCGCACTCCCCGAGAGAGACCACCTACAGTACAAAGCATCCACCTCGACCTCGGCGTCTCCTCCCACCCCACCTTTCCCCTCCTTCCCCCAACGAATCCAAACCCCGGAGCCAAGACAAGAGATGGCGGCGGCCCTGGTGCGAGCCCTACGCGGACGGCGCGGGCCGGCGGCGGCGGCCATGGCGCTCGGCCGCCGCGGCGGGCTGGGCGGTGCCGACGCTTCCCCTTCACCTCTGCTGCCGTAAGCTCTTTTTACTACTACTGCCTATCCCGGTCGCGAATCTGATGCACCTTCTTTGTGTGGGCTGCGCAGGATGAGGCGTTCCCTCGCCAGCGGCAACGGGGCCGGGGGGACGGGTGCTGGCGGCCACGGCGCGGGCACGGGGGCGGTCTCCTCGGGGTGCACCGGCATGGGTGCCGAAGCACAATGGCATTGCAAGGGGGCGGGCGGAGGCGTCGTGGCCAACTCCGGCGGGGGCGCAGGGTAAGAATTACTAACCTCTCCTTCCACTTCCTCTTCTCCAGGCACTTTGCCCTCCCGCTCCGGCAAAGCATTGGCCTTTTTTGTTTTTCTCGCGCCTTGCCGCTGGATTGACCTTCTTTGTCGCAGGGCGACGGAGATCCACCGTCTACGCAAGGACCTGTTTGAAGAAACCAGGCGTCTCTGGGACGGCTACCACAAGCATTGTGATGCAGATAGAAAACTTTTCGAAGAGCTCGCCCATTTAGAGATGGAGAATGCGTACGGATCTGGTTTCTTTTGCCCCCTGCTGCTTGTCTCTAGTGGGGATCCCTGTCAAGTGTCAATTTCATGATCTCTGTTGATTACAGGATGAACATGGTTAACGCCAAGGAGAATCTGGTGTCTACAACCTACAAGGTGCTGGGCTGCGCGGCGCTGTTCATCATCGGCGTCGTAACATTGATGGGGCCCTACATCCACAGTTCTATGGTGCACGACACCGTCATTGAAGTTGAGCAGAGGCTCAAAGGTACCTCCTTTTCTTTCTCTCCCTCTTTTCTTCCTCTGTAGAGTAGGAGGCGCCTGTCGGGTTGCCCGTGCTTGTGCTCGTGTTGGTTTTTCCAACTAATGAGAGAAAAGGAGCCCTGGATTTGGAAGGGAGCTGTCGGCATGAATTTCTCTGTGTGCTCAAGCAGCTCTTTGTAGAGTGTTTTTTCCAGAAGTTTCTAAACATGTCGTATATGCAAAGAGTATAATATGTGTTCCTAAGAATATGAACATCCAAGAGAAATAAGAATCACTCCCCACCTCATGAATCAGGCTATTATGTACAAATAGATGTTGATAATTCCGTACATATTCTTCCAATCAGGTTCTTTGGTTATGTGTTGGGAGAGGAGCTTAGTGGGCTCTCAACATACCAAGTGGAAGGTGTACAGAGCACCAAAGGTGTACTATACCTGTTATGAACAGCAGTTGTAGTAATTTTGATAAAAGGCGAGAAATTTTTAAGAATCCTTGATAGACCTACTGCTTAGATCAAGAACCAGTTAGGTATACAATTTTGTGTACTATATGCATCCACCTTTAGATCTGAACTTTTATTTAGTAATAATAATTCTTCTTCTTATAACAATAAACCTTGCTGCATTGACATATCACAGTAAAGAATTAAGAGAACCCCCTCCACATGCTTTGTTTCCTTACACTAGATCAGTCTAGGAAATTGAGCATCCAATCAACAGAAGTAGAACAGTTATTAAATATTAAGCTTTTATGTGATTGTCTAGTCCAGTTCAGGTTGTATATAGCATATGCATTTTCCTTCTAGCCCGACACAAACGCTAACTTGCTTTTGAGGAAGAAGAATATAACGAGAAGGACTAGCAGATTGGTTTTCGCAATGGCTCAACTCGCCTTGCTTTGTTGTCGATGGTAGATTTGTTGTCGATCCTGAGTGCCACCTTTTCTGGTTCTTGGCTGAGAAGATCTCCTAGCAAACGCCCAAGCCAAACTCCTTGACCTGCTGCTATATATTCTGCCTTACAAGAGAACTTAGCCACTACCTTTTGCTTCTGGGACAGCCAGCAAACAGAGTTAAACAACACACCCGAAGTGCTCTTTCGATCATCCAAATCCCCAGCAAAGTCGCTGTCACACTATCCATGAAGTTTTTCTGCTTGCTCCCCTCCTCGTGCACACACACCCAAAATTTGTGGTGCCCTTCACATACTGCAAAATATGTTTGACTGCAGCCAGATGATCTGTTGTATACCTGCTCACTATACTGACTGAATATGTCAAATATGCTTCTTGACACAAAGTGATGCCTTCTGGTCCTTGATGAACTTCAATACCCAAGTAATAATTCAACAGTCCCAAATCACTCATCTTAAACAATTCTTTCATCTGCAGCTTAAATCTCCCAATCTCCTTCTCATCTTCCCCTGTTATCAGCAAATCATCCACATATACAGCAACAAGGAGACTTCTTTTATTCATGCCTCTCTTGTAGAGTACATAGCATGTTCAAGTGGACTTCTTTCAAAGCCAAGAGAAGTTAATGTTTGATCCAACTTGATATTCCATGCCCTTGGTGCTTGTCTAAGCCCATACAAAGCCTTGTGCAGCCTCAAAACCTTATACTCATTCCCTTTCTTGATGAAACCTGGAGGTTGCTTCACATACACCTCCTCTTTTAAGTCACCATTTAGGAATGCAGATTTAACATCCATATGGTCTGCAACTGCTATGAGCACTTGTACTGATTCCATACGAGCTACTGGAGCAAACACCTCCTCAAAATCCACTCCTTGTTGCTGCACAAAACCTTTTGCAAATAGACGTGCTTTATGCTTCACCACAGCGCCTTGCGAGTCTTTCTTTATCTTATAGACCCACTTGAGCCCAATGGCTTGCTGCCCATCCGGCAAATTTGTGATTGTCCAAGTTTTATTCTCAAGAATCAAGTCAATCTCTTCGCCCATGGCTTTCTTCCAACTCTCTTCTTGACTGGCCTCTTCATAGTTCGCTGGTTCCTCGACCCCAAACATGCAAAGACCTGCTACATTTTTCTTATTGCCTCCTCTTGCACCGTTCTTTTTTGGCAGTTCAGTAGCCTCATAAATTTCTGCGAGAGGTCGCAGCCGAACCGGTGTGGGTGGTGCGACGCGCTCCTCCTCTGGTTCGTCCTGCTCTTCATCAACAGGAACGCACTGATGTGGCTCAGCTGGTGCAGCAATCTCCTCCTGAAAGTCTGTCGTGGCAACAGAAGCATCTGTCGAGGCAGAAGAATGTTCTGCCATGACACGGTTTCTTTGTGCCGTGGCAAGAGACGTTACAGGAGAGCTTGGAGCCCTCGTGTCCAGGTCACCGCCTTGCATGGGCGGCGGCGAACCTGAAGCTTCATCTTGAGAGTGAACCTCCCCGTCCTTGTGACCTGCATCAACCGGATATGTCACATGAAAAATTTCACATGGATCCAACGGTACCTTTGTTGGTTTTTCCCAATTCCATGACCTCTGCTCCTCAAACGCCACATCTCGCGACACAAACGCCTTCCTTGTTGCAGGATTATACAGGCGATATCTTTGGAGCCTCTCTGCTAACCGATCATCACCATAGGTGTGCTATGATCAGCTAATTTTCCAATGTGACTTCCCACTGTTTTGGCATGTGCTACTCAACCAAAAGTGCGCAAATGATCAACGGTGGGTTTCCTTCCATTGCAAGCTTCATACGGGGTCATGCCGACCACACTCTTCGTCTGTGCTCGATTCAATATGTAGACAGCCGTAGTTACAGCCTCGCCCCAAAACCTTCCTGGCATGTTTTTGCTTTTCAGCATACTCCGTGCCATCGCCACAATCGTCTGATTCCGGCGCTCTACTACACCATTTTGCTGCGGTGTGTATGGTGCAGTGACGTACCTCTTGATTCCATGGAGATCACAGTATGCATAAAACTCATTTGAAGTAAATTCATCTCCCCGGTCTGTCCTAAAGGCTTTTAACTTTGCCTCCACTTCAACTTCAGCCGCAACCTTAATTTTTTTTAAAGCCTCAAGTGCTTGATCTTTGGATTTTAACAGCTCAATCCACATAAATCTGCTGAAGTCATCAACTACCAGTAGAAAATACTGATTACCGGCAGGAGTTGCAGGGGAGATGGGTCCACATAAGTCTCCATGCATGAGTTCCATAACTTTGCTTGCTCTGAATTTTCCTCGCGAGGGAACGGCGCTTGCTTCTGTTTACGAACTGAGCTGCAACACAAGGGAGCCCATGCACCATGGATTTCTGTCCGAGCGGATGCAACACCTGAAAATTTAGGTGCCCAAAGCGAGCATACCACTTCCAAGCTTCTTCCTCCATACTAGCCATAAGACATACAGGATTTGCATGGTCTAAGTTCAGCGCATACATTCTATTTCTGGACCTTTTTTTACTTCAGCAATAAGTATGTGCTGCCGATCAAACAGCAACATATATCCATCCTCTAGGACAATTCTGCAGCCTCTTTCTTCAAGCTGCCCAAGACTAACAATGTTTGATTTTAACTTCGGAATATAGCACACATCCATCAGCGCCTTATGCTCACCGGTGCGGGTTTCAAATAGAACCATCTCTCTGCCATGAATTTTCACTGTTGATCCGTCACCAAACTTTACTGTTCCAGCAACGCCAGAATTCAATTCAGTGAACTGCGACAGATCTCCCTTCATATGATTGCTTGCTCCGGAGTCAAGATACCAGAAATGGGTATCATTCTTCACCTTGTCCTTGCGCTGAAGGTGTACCTTCTCCTCCACAAGTGTCACGACTTCGTTGATTCTACCTTTCTCCTCAGCAAGTTCTGCCTTCTCTGGTACCACTGCATTACCATCAAAATTCTGTACAGGCTGGTCTTCCATCAACTCACATATCTCAACCATTAACAGATTGGCTGGATCCACATCTCCTTGTTTTGCCACATATGCTTTCTCCTTCAAAGGCTTGCGGCATTCAGATTTAAAGTGCCCAAATATACCACAATTGTGGCAGTTAATCTTTTTCGGTCGAACTTGGGTCTTGCTTCAGGTTCATCCCCGTTCTGTTCGGCGTTGCTTATCTTTGCTGAAAACTGATGCTGCTCCTTTTTTCCTGTTCTGCTTGACGGTCCTGCCTTGTTCTTCTTCTCTGCTGCAGACAAGTTCATCCACTGAACCCTGGTTAGAAACAGGTGCTCTCCGTCCTTCGGGTCTCTGAAGTTCATCCGAATTCTCTCATCGTGTGCCTTAAAACGGCCGACAAGTTCTGCAAGTGACAGTGTCTTCAAATCCACACGCTGTTCAATGGAGGCAACGAGTTGCATGTACCTGGGTGCCGCTGCTCGAGGTAAACGGCATACGATTACATTGTTTGCCAGGACCGGAATCATCCAGTCCGGAGGGTCGTCCACCCAATTACATGAAAATTTATTCGAATAACTAAATCTAGCTAGCTCATGTTAGACGCCATTAGCTTCTCTTTACAATGCTGAAAAATGACCTTCCCTATTAAGTTTGTCACATCGAGACATTCTGCGTAGACTGCAGCCGCCGAGTCCCGCCATTGTAATTGACTAGTACAGAAGTTGACCACCACATTACATGCATTGGCTGCATGTGTTAGAAAGCGGCATTGCGCTGCCAAAAACACCCCGTTCTGGTCGTGGATGACAGCCGCCGTTGCTCCAGTTCCAGTTTCATCAAAGTATGAAGCATCTACATTCAGCTTGACCGAACGGTAACATTGAGAATTCACCGTAGCGGGCTAGTTTAGCTGCTTTTATTTTTCTATATATATGTTAGGGCATGGATGGTTTCTTGTGCGTACTAGTATACAAATATGTGAAGCACAATCATTGAATGCATGTATAGGGTAGACTTGTAATGGTTTCTTGTGGTGAATAGCAGTGTACTAATAGGAAAATGACAATCCTTGAATGCAGGTAAAAAGGTTGCTGACAAGACCACCAGG
>NC_041391.1:695909563-695914725 GCF_002162155.2 Triticum dicoccoides | reverse complement strand
TAGTAGAAGCAACTAGTAATTATCAACGAGATTCGATCAATATACGTACTCGGCCCCCCCTATACTCGAATCCTGGCTCCGCCACTGAAGACCACTGCACCCCAAGAGACGCAGTAGTCATCATCAAGGATTGGAGAACCATCTTACTTCATTTTGGTGTAGCTGTAATGCCCAACGTGCTGCCACTCTTCTATCTTTGTGATTTTCGCTGAATTAGTAGCTGGCTGTAATGCCCTACCTGCAAACATGCACAATGATGCCCGCACCTATCTTCTTAAGACTTCCTCATTTGCTTTTAGCATGAAAAATCATCTTTCCAATTTGTTTGCTTGGTGGCGCACCGTGTTGCTTATCTATCTGCGACAAATTTTACATGTTTGCTTAATTATTGACCATTTGGAACGCGTGGAATGCTCTCGTCTTCCATCACAAGAGCGCATCACCGACAATCCTGGTTCATTATTGTGCACACTATTGCTCCTCATCCGGATGCAGTTTTGGTTTACTGTTATGAGGGAGCTCATAATTCTCTTTGTTAAGCAAGTATCACAAATCTAGATGCTCCAGATCTCAACATGCATCCGTAGCAGCTATCTGAACATGCTACCCATCACACAATAACTAACAAACATTTATCTGAGGAACATGTATGTATACACACTTAGATTTGAAGGAACTGTTGTCGTTTGGAAATCCATGTGAAGCATGCTCTACAGAAGAGGCATTATGCAACCAGTAGAACAATGAATCAATCTGCCCAGCACTCATGGTGGCACCTGTCATATTAGATATTCCACACTAAAGGTGCCAGATTTAGGGAAAGCTGTAGATACATTTGCTCAATTATCTATAAGCCGCTGCAGTACAAAATTGGAGAACCTGGCTAGATTCAAATGTATTTCTAGTAACCAAAACTAAGAGCACTTCCATTGATTAACTAATCCACTAAAAACATCAAGAAATTAAAAGTAAGTGTATACCAGCACCTAGAAGACATTGATGTGCGTTGTTATGAAGAAAAGAAGGCAACCAAGAGTCGCTAATTTGTTTTATGCTTCATATCATCAGTTTCGACATATTCTCTTTGCAGTTCTTGTAAGGTTATGAGCATGTTAGATTTATTATTACAGTGTTGTATTTGGTATCCATCCAACAACGAATATAAGTAAATATAAATCTGCATTTGTGTCTGAAAGTTCAAGTAACACTGAACTGAAAATGCTTACAACAACCTGAACACACTTGATCCGCTCAACGTTTGATATTACGATGCTCCATTTCACACAACCATGTTGATATACTCCCTCCGTCCCAAAATTCTTGTCTTAAATTTGTCTAAATACGGATGTATCTAGTTACATTTTAGTGTTAGATACATCCGTATCTAAACAAATGTAAGACAAGAATTTTGGGACGGATGAAAAGGAGGGCATGATGGCTATAAGAGCAGCACAGTAACAAGCTACTGTCAATTTTTGCAAACATACCAAACACATGTAAATACGTTTTTGAACGAACTACACAAAGAACAAAAATATGACATTTTCTAGTATTACAATCAAACTGGGTCAATTGTTTTTGAATACTATAATATTAGTTTGTGATGAAAGCTTGAGAGTGGTCGTGCCGCTAAAAATTAAGATGAGTGATAAAAGAAAAGTTAGAGACTGTGCAAGTTCATCCAGATTACACTTTTTTCACAGAAGATCAGAATCCAGAAAATCTCGAAGAAGCTGAGACTGTAGATGTACTGGAGGCGCAATCAGTTATCAGTAGCATGAAAATAGAGAGGGGGGCAATGAATCTGACGGTGGTTGATGCCATCTCTTTTTGTAAGCGAGAGAATGCAAAAACTTTTTCCCCTCAGTTTTGATGCGAAACACTTTTGAAAAAGGAGGTCCAAGTTATTTTTGTATGAATAATTCTTTGTAACACACTAACACGCAAGAAATGCCCATGCTGGTATATATATGTGGTCAATACTTGCAGTTTAGTCCAAAAACAAAAACCTGATGCTATGAATCTATATATAAACAAATCAAAATGAGAAATGTTGTAATAAAATCGGCAAGATCCTAACCCATCCTTATTTATCTCTCCAACCAAACACATCCTAAGTCATTACCAAAAATCTACAAGCCTAGATATCCGTATAATTTATTTTAGATTGGTAGATCACTGTAATATCGCAACAGCAACAGTAAGGGATTCAAAAGCACTAACTTATGTATTAACCAAAAGATAACTTATCAATAATGTTTGGATAATTGACATTAGTTTAAGGCTGCTTATCAGTATTGTTATGATATCTAACACAGTTTAAAGCAACTTTTTAGTGCTATAAGGATACTAAACACAGGTTTTAAGGCAACCATTTGTTACGATATAGGCAGTAAAGAAGAAGTATTGGTAGGATATTTAACAGCATTGCGAGGCAACTCATAGCTGTCATAAGGATCTTTAACACAGCCTTATAACTGAACAAGTGTTAATAGTATAAGTATACTTAATCACAAGATTAAAAAAATGCACAAAAGACCTATCAAAAAAATTTACATAGAAAAAACATATGAGCTAGTCAGGAAATTACAGTCTAGTCTACGGTTCGCATCGCTGTTGCAACAATGTGATACATCCCGATGCCATTCTTTCATCATAAGGGAGATAATATCTCATTTGATGATTGGCCAGCCTGGTTGCAAATAGCAATTGCTAACCTGAACAAGATAAGCTCTCCGCACGCACTGTGTACTTGACGGCCCCGGTGGCGCATGCGGCCGGGGACGCAGGAAATGTCGGACCGATGTCCTACGCCCTTGCAGCGGTCGTTTTCGCCGGCGGGCAGCAATTCCAGCAAGAAAAAATGACCGCCGCCAACGGGTTCAACCTCGGAGTGCTCCTGCGAGTGGGTGGGGGAGGAACGGGAGCATCCTTGGGGACGGCCTCTGGCAACGGGGAGGACGGTGGTTCATCTGTCACCCAGTGGCGGATCCAAGAATTCAACTTTGGGTGTTCAACAAAAATCACCCTAATAGAGAAGTCCATTGGCCCACGACAATACAAATTGTTCACAACAACAACAATATGGGAAACGCTTGCCTTTAGCCGGCGGATCGCACACGAGCGATCCCCCGCCTCCTCGGTGTGACTCATGTCCTTCGCATGACCTCTTTTGCAAATTTTTCTGTAACTTCATGTGAGTTGCAAAATTTTCTTCCGCAACATCACCTATGTTGCAAAAAAAAAAGACAAAAATCGCAAATATTTTGTCTGCAACATCTATCTGTGTTGCAAAATTTTCTTCACAACATCACCCATGTTACAAAAATAAAAAAACTGCGACATCACCTATATTGCAAAAGATTTCTGCAACATAACCTTTGTTGCAAAGGATTCTGCAACGCTACCCTTATTTCAATGATTTGAACGGTGTTGGACGCTGAATAGCTAGATCTAACGACTGCCGAGGCGGTGGGTCTTTTAAAAAGATCCGTCAACCCACGCGTAGCGCGTCCCCAACAATATCCCAAAAGACGAAGAAAAGTATAAAGAGCTATATATCTCTAGATCTAAATATAATTCATTTGTTTATTCTTTTACTATGTGTGTTATACTCGGCAGAGGTGGCTCGTTGAGAGGCTACTATTGGTCTGTTTACGACAGAGAGCTGCTGCGTAGTCTCCCAAAGTATGTCAGCAAGCGTATGTCTTCTTCAAGGAAGAGATTGCATAGTAGGATGGGTATATACAAAAATCGTGGAAGTCGATCATGATTCATCAGGTGGTGGTGTACCTGGATACCTCGTCGGTATGTTATGTAGGTTCGAGTCGGAGAGCCCATCGACGCAGATATATATAGACATATAATGCATAAATTATTTTACTGAAAAATTATACTGAGAAAACTTCTTTTGAATACGAATTCAAAGGTACCTGTCATGCTCCCGCCGCAGTCTCTCATGTTGGTTAAATTTATGATCAAAATTAAATCTCAGAAAACATGGGCACAATACATTAAAAAATGGAGGGAGTACAACGCAAATTCAACATACATTTGACGATACAAAGATAATGTAGCCCAAATAAACTCAGTACATGCCAAAATAAAATTCAATAGTTCATTTTTTTTTGAGAAAAAAAAACCAATAGTTCATACATAGATAAACGAGACATGAATGAATCAACGACTTCAGCCCTCACGTTTATTGATCCTCTTCTTCACGCGGAGCAACCACTTCTTCCGTTTCTCATCTAAGAGGTTGATGTCCTGTAACATGATCCTCGACTCCTCCGTCTGTCTCACAAGCCGCCACCTGCCTTTCTCGCGGTCAAGACCAAGCAATGTCACCGTTTGCTCAAGCTCCAATTTGGCAACATTCTCTTGCCTCTCCATTTTCACCTTCTCATGCTCCAAGTCTAACCTCTGCCGGTCGAACTCCATCTTCTATCTCTGCCCATCAATGAACATCTTGTACCTCTCCTTCTTCTTCACCTCTGTGGCATAAAAAATGCCCATCCAAATGGCGGATATTTTGCTTGCCACACCTTCACGTGCCACCCTTTTCTTCTCCCACTTGTTCCCCATCACTTGCCGGTTTCTTTTTGGCATGGTTGGTTGTAAGTCGGACGCACCATTCTCTTCTTCTTCCTCCTCATCCAATCCAATTGATTGAGCCGGGCTCGACCATTTCAACCAACAATGTGAAAAAGTGAATGGTTTCTTCTCCACTTGATGGTACAAAGCCGCCGCCAAAGCCACACGGGTTTGAATTCTGATGCCGCTTTGGTTCCAGCTTACAACTTGTTTGTGATAACCAACAAATTTGCTAACGACCTCTTGGATGGACGACCATCTATGTTGAAGAGAGCCCACGACACGGTTGTTGCATATTGAGTGTGGTTGCACATAGTATTTTTGCTCATGATAAAGTTTCCAAATTTTCTCCCAATATTTATGGCCTTTTTGCTTGGTTCCACAAATCGGATCCATGCTAGTGTTGCACCAACTTTCACACAAAACATCCTCAAATTGTGTGAATCGGGACCCTTCAGCTTGTAAATTTTCGCAATTTTCTTCTTCTTTTTAGAATGTGATGTTTTCCCAACTTCAAACACCGAGGAATTGGTATCCTCCATAGTAAATTGCAAAGACTCTTGACCATG
>NC_041391.1:695905169-695909135 GCF_002162155.2 Triticum dicoccoides | reverse complement strand
TCCATGCAAATCCATGCATGACGATCATACAACGCAAATTCATCATACACTTAACGATACAAACATAATGTAGCCAAAAAAATTGGTACATGCCAAAATAAAATTCAATAGTTCATTTTCTTCAAAAAAAAATCAATAGTTCAGACATATAAACGATACATGAATGAACCAATGACCTAAGTTCTCACATTCATTGATCCTCTTCTTCAAGCGGAGCAACCACTTATTCCTTTCCTCATCCAAGAGGTTGATGTCCCGCAACATGATCCTCGACCCCTCAGTCTCTCTCACAAGCCGCAACCTCTCTTTCTCTAGGTCATGACCACACAATGTCACCGTTTGCTCAAGCTCCAATTTGGCAACATTCTATTGCCTCTCCAATTCCACCTTGTCCTACTCCAAGGCCAACCTCTGCCGATCGAACTCCATCTTCTCCCTTTCCCCGTCAATGAACATCTTGTACATGTCCTCCTTCTTCACCTTCTTGGCATAAAAAATTTCTGTCCAAGTGGCGGATATTTTGCTTGCCACACCTTCACGTACCACCCTTTTCTTCTCCCACTTTTCCCCATCACTTACTTGTTTCTTTTTGGCATGGATGGTTGTAATTCATACGCACATTTCTCTTCTACTCCTTCCTCATCCAATCCAATTGATTGAGTCGAGCTCGATCATTTCAACCAACAATGTGAAAAACTGAATGGCTTCTTCTCCACTTGACAGTACAAAGCCGCCACCAAAGCCGCATGGGTTTGAATTCTGATGCCGCTTTGGGTTTTGGCATACAACTTGTTTGTGATAACCAACATATTTGCTAACGGCCCCTTGGATGGATAACTATCTATGTTGAAGAGAGCCCGCCACACGGTTGTTGCACACTGAGTGTGGTTGCACATAGCATTTTTGCTCATGATAAAGTTTCCAAATTTTCTCTCAATATTTATCTCTTTGTTGCTCGGTTCCACAAATCGGATCCATGCTAGAGCTGCACCAACTTTCACACAACAAAACATCCTCAAATTGTGTGAATGCCGGATCCCTTGGCTGGTAAATTTTCGCAGTTTTCTTCTTCTTTTTAGTGTGTGATGCTTCCCCAACTTCAAACACCGAGGAATTGGTATCCTCCATAGTAAATTGCAAAGACTCTTGACTATGATTTATCATGGCATGCAATATTTTTTTCCTACAATAGGCAAAAAATTCGCCCAAATCTCGATACCCAAATCCATGCATGACGATCATACAACCCCAATTCATCATACATTTAACGATACAAACATAATGTAGCCAGATAATTTTTGTACATGCCAAAATAAAATCCAATAGTTCATACATAGATAAACGATACATGAATGAATCAATGACTTCAGTTCTCATGTTCATTGATCCTCTTTTTCATGCGGAGCAACCACTTCTTCCCTTCCTCGTCCAAGAGGTTGATGTCCTGCAACATGATCCTCCACTCCTCAGTCTGTCTCACAAGACGCAACCTCTCTTTCTCTAGGTCAAAACCACACAATGTCACCGTTTGATCAAGCTCCAAACTGGCAACATTATATTGCCTCTCCAATTCCACCTTCTCCTGCTCCAAGGCCAACCTCTGCCGATTGAACTCTATCTTCTCCCTTTGCCCATCAATGAACATCTTGTACCTGTCCTCCTTCTTCACCTCCTGGGCATAAAAAATTTCCGTCCAAGTGGCGGATTTTGCTTGACGCACCTTCACATGCCACCCTTTTATTCTCCCACTTTTCCCCATCACTTGCCGGTTTATTTTGGCACGGTTGGTTGTAAGTCGTATGCACCTTTCTATTCTACTCCTTCCTCACCCAATCCAAGTGATTGAGTCGAGCTCGACCATTTCAACCAACAATGTGAATAATTGAATGGCTTCTTCTCCACTTGACGGTACAAAGCCGCCACAAAAGACGCATGGGTTTGAATTCCAATGCTGCTTTGGTTTCGACATACAACTTGTTTGTGACAACCAACATGTTTGCTAACGGCCTCTTGGATGGATGACTATCTATGTTGAAGAGAGCACGTGACATGGTTGCTGCACATTGAGTGTGGTTGCACATAGTATTTTTGCTCATGATAAAGTTTCCAAATTTTCTCTCAATTTTTCTCTCTTTGTTGCTCGGTTCCACAAATCGGATCCATTCTAGAGTGGCACCAACTTTTACACAACAGAACATTCTCAAAAATGTATGAATGCCGAACCCCTCGGCTTGTAAATTTTTGCAATTTTGTTCTTCTTTTTAGTGTGTGATGCTTGCCAAACTTCAAACACCAAGGAATTGGTATCCTCCATAGTAAATTGCAAGTTCTACTAATATGATTCGATGATATGTGCAACAAAATTAACTGTGAATGTAAATGTGGAAGGGTCAAAATTTATACCTATTCTTGGTCGAGCATTCCATCGAACACGAAGGGGGCATGACCGGCACTGGTATTGCCCGAGCATGCCCGATGCACTTCGAGCTTCAGCGAGTCGGCCATCATGTCCTTGTTGGGGAAGGATTGAGAGAAGCTCAAATCCGGGAGGTCCTTCCACTAGGAGGGTGTGATGGAGCCAGGCAACGACGACTGGGAGGGCATGGCCACGACCGGCGGACTGGGGAGCGTCGCGTCCATGCCCTCAGCAGCGGTCTTCGTCACCACCAAGGACGCATTCACAGCTGCCTTCGCCGCCGCTATCTTCTCCACCGCCTCACGCCTACGCTGCCTCCGGCGGCGCTCCTTCTGAGCAAGATTCTCTGCCTTGCAAGGATCCGAAGCCAAGCCGGGGCCCTAACTGATTCCGTCGAGGCATCATCTGTACCCATGGAGGTGGATAGGATCATCGGCGGCGATATCGTGAAGGTGGGCGATGACAGCTAGCAAGGAACAGGGTGGGCAGCTGCGCGGCGGTGAGCAAACGGAGCAGGAAGGCGGGAGGAGTTCGATTGATGCAGAGTACTAGTCAATTTGGCCCCGATTTGGGATGGGTCCGCCTTGACATAGCCGATGTGGCGGGCGGGCCAGGACGTGTCCAGGTCTCCCTATATCCGCCCCAAATATGTGCCAGATATGGGGAGTACCGGTAAGTCCGAGCGTCTGGGCCAAAAATGGGGTGCCCAGTTGGGTCGCGTTTTGCGTCTGGACACTGATTGGGTAGCCCGTCCGGATGTTTGGGGCGGGTATGGGGGATCCGGTTGTAGTTGCTCTTATACAATAGCACAAGGTGCCTGCGATGTGCTTAATAAAATAAATTGAATCCTTATAAGGGTGCCTAAGCAAGTGTCTATTGTCTACAAATAAGCATCAGTGCAAAGAAAACTGGTTTATTTCTCAAAGCATCTTCACAAGCATCAGGGCCGGGATTGTGCCTAGAGGAAGTTTATTTTTGAAAAACACGTACGCAGTTGCTTCCCCTCCGGTCCTCCCACAGGCCATGACTCTTCACATGTCGCCTCCCCTCTCCTACTAGTTCGCTCAAGTTGCTGCCTTGTGAGTTGTGAGGACGAGGATGCAGTATGCAACGCATACCGATAGTTGGAGCACAACAATGGCATCCATGCATGTCGATGCTGGCCACAAGCCGGAGCATGAGAGCATGGCAAGCTACAAGCAGCGCCAGAGCTTGGCGAGGCATTGCCGGGCGTGGCAGCATTGTCTGCTGCCGGAGCTCACCATGACAAGGACGTCAACTTCTTAAGTCGTCATTGTCACGATGCTGGCGTTGGAACCGCACCGGTGGCAGATGGCATAGCGAAATCTGCCGGTGTCGGCTGCTCCATCCAATTAGGATGTGCGAGTATCTGCACGTCGTGACGCTACGGTATATGAACCGAAAACCTACATTTAAATGGAATTTTGATCCTTTTTTTGTACGATCCAAAAACAAGTTCCGATGTCAAGCTATAATCAAACAAAAACAAGCTCACCTCATTGTCACCGACCAGGCTTCACCCGACAGCG
>NC_041391.1:695870116-695904755 GCF_002162155.2 Triticum dicoccoides | reverse complement strand
AGAAGGCCATAAAAGTTGCCTCGAAGAAGTAAGAACCGAAAGGCCAAGAGGATGTTGCTCTTGGGTTAAAAAACGTGGCCGGTGATTAGAGAGATGCTTACTAAAAAAATGCTTATCTCTTATATATAAGGGGTGCCTCATAAATGTGTCCTCTACAAACAAACATAGGTCTAAGCACTTTCATAAGCATCATACCCTTTCCTTCTTTTTTCTGGAAAACACGTACGCAGTTGCCTCCTACTCCTCCCACTCGTCCTCAAACTCACAAGGCAGCATCCCCCACATCCTCCTCCTTCGGCTCATCCCCCTCCTCCTCAAAGTCGTCCTCCTCCTCGTCCTCCTCCTCCGGATCCACTGCATCCGGAGGTAGCCCCTCGGCGATCCGGGCTTCGCGCCTAGCCGGATCTGCTCAAGGAGCTCGAGTCGGCGCTCCGGTGTCAGAAATGGCTCGCTCCTCACCCGGCGACGTGGAGGCATGGCTACTAGACGAATGGGTGGAGTGGAAAGTGGCGGCGGCGGACAGGAGGAGGAAAATATGGATGGATGATAGGGTTTCGGCGCCGCCGATCAACCTAAATAGCCGGGCAAGGTACTACGTGGCCCGCCGGAGCTGCATCACACGGCACCACCGGTCCGACAGAGGAGACAAGCTTCGGACCGTCGGGTTTGAGGGTATTTCTGGATGAGACCCGTTCGTCAGTCCGACGTGACCGGCGTGCCCGGACGCCTCCATATCCGCTCCATATTTGGGCTGGATACGGGGGCTGCCGGTCAGCCCGGACGTTTGAGACCCGTTTGAGGCGTTCGTCTGGGTCAAAAAAACATGATCAGTCAGTGATCGGGCGGCCCACCCGAACGTATGAGACGAGTTTGAGACGCCCGGCTGTAGGTGCTCTTATTTTGAGAATCTGTTGTCCACCGTCCCTAGATAAATTATCGACGACTGCCACCGTCACCTATATATACACACCCATGTAGAGTTCTTCTTAAGCCTGTCGGAGCCTTCAACTCCGCCTTACCCTGTGAGGAATTATTTCCAAAGTAGTGACATGATTAATAAGACTTCAGATATTCGTTTGTTTAAAGTACAAATGACATCAGTTACTCTAAGTATATATAGTTTGTCTAAGGGTTTGTCTAATAAAGTACAAATAGCATAACTATAGTTTGGCATAAATCTGTTAAGAAGATCTCAGAATAAAGGGAAGGAGAGCATGCAAACTTCATGCAATATACAAACTCAAGAATGTGAACATCCAATTAGGATGCGCGAGTAACTGCACGCCGTGATGCTATGGTATAGGGACCGAAAAAATATATTTAAATGGATTTTTTTCCTTTTTTTTCATACGATCCAAAACACAAATTCCGCTGTCAACAACCTCGCCCCGTTGCCGCTGGCCATGCTTCACCCGACAGCGCCTACAGTTGGCGGCGGTGGGCGGGAGGGGGTGTGAAGGCCATAAAAATTGCCCCGAAGAACTGAAAGGCCAAGAGGATGTTGTTCTTGGGTACAAAAATGATTTGTTTAGCTGTAACTATTGTTTCCTCTTATTACTTCGCCTAAATTGTGTAGGCACAGTATTGCCATTGATAAACTAATTTCTCAGTTATATATATGTGCACGTACGCGACGATTTGTCCAACAATCTCTCTCTCCTTTTTGCTAAGGCTGGTCATAGTGGGAGTAACATAGGTAGTAACATAGATGCCACATAAGCAAAAATGTTGATGTGGCAAGTAGTTAATGAGGAGAGAGGCAAATAGAGTAACATAATATGTTACCATCACATAGCGCTTTTCAATGCAAAATGAGTCTACAAGACAATAAATGAACATGTGTATATTACTACACATATGACACTTCCCACTATAAGGGTAGTAACATAGAGTAGTAACATATGTATGTTACTACTCTAAGTTACTCCCCACTATGACCAGCCTAAGTGGCGACGTGGATTCAGAAAGATAGAGAGTTGTCGCATCTGTGATCAACTACTACATGCTCCCCGGCGGGCAACATCGCGACGGTGGTGACTCTCTCCGCCTTGGTTGTGTGGGCGACAGGACGGGTGGAGGCGCATGGCGCGGGCGTCCTCTCTGTCTTCGCAGTGGCAACGCTCCGACTTGGATGTGGCGATCTGTCCTCACTGAGCTTGTCCTGGAGACCTCATAGTGGCATGGGTTAGCTGCCAAGCGAAAGCTTTGTGCCTCGGCGTCGACGACAGCGACGCTTGTGAGTGCCGCTATCTTCTTGAAGACGTTGATGTGGTTCTTCTCTCCATGTCAGGGCTCCGGGTGAAGACCTTTGTTCATTGCAGACTCGCAGCGGCGACGCTTTGCGCCATTCTCCCTCCTAAGGGCATTGTCGTGGAGCTTATGTGTGCTAGGGCTTAGTGTGACGTTGTGTTCAGATCTACCTATTTTCTCTTTCGATTGCATAGTATTTTGCGCATGCCAGTTATCCTCGGGTCGGTTTCGTAAGAGGGCTACCTCATCACCTTCTATCATTCGGCTATGTACCTAGTTCGGTTGTGACATTATTAATAAAGCAGGGCGAAAGCCTGTTTCGAGAACTACTACACGCTCTCACCAATTGCAGGATGGATCATGAGAGTCATCGGCTACGATAAATCGCACTAAGATTTTATTGATTCTCCCTTTTTAATCACTGGTTGACTTGTCACTGCCTTAGGGAATAGTAGCTGCCCAAAGTCTGTGCAACGTGCACTCTGCTCTCATGTGTTAGAGTTAGAGATATTTACGTCATGTAATCTTAACTACCTCCTAATTCTATCTCTTCTTCTCTGCCATGTAAATCTCTGGCTCCTCTCGCTGTATCCTTGCGATCGGCGAGTGCTTGTACTCCAAGGCAAGTTTCTGCCATAGATCAATAAATACCACGCGGCTCCTCTACGGAGGAGTAGGAACGCTTCCATCGATCCAATCTAACATGGTATACAGAGCCAAGTCTCTTCCTATCGTCTAGCAAAACCAGAACCCTAACACCCTTCCATAGCCATGGCCACGAGCTCAAGCGCCGTCGGTCTCAACCTAGGAGCTCCACCAACAGAGAAGCTCGCAAGGGGGAACTACCTCCTGTGGAAGGCGCAGGTCATGCCGGCACTGCGAGGAGCGCAAATGACCGGCCTCCTCGACGGCAGCGACGCCGCACCGCCGAAGACAGTTGAAGTCACCAAGGCGGACAAAACCACGGCCATTGAGCCCAATCCTCTGTATGGTCCGTGGTTGTCGAAGGATCAGCAGGTTCTGAGCTACCTGCTGAATTCCCTCACCCAGGAGATCCTTGCGCAAGTCAGCGGTAAGGATAGCACCTTCGATTTGTGGACTGCTCTCACCACAATATTCACCGCGCAGTCGCAATCTCGCATAACCAATCTACGGATGGCCATCTCCAACACCAAGAAGGGCAACATGTCGAGCAACGCCTTCATCGCCAAGATGAAGAACCTCGGTGACGAGCTAGCTGCAGCCGGGCGCCCGGTCACCGATCCAGAGATGGTGGACTACATATTGGCTGGTCTCGATCGGGACTATGATCCCGTTGTGGCAGCGATCGGCGCAATCAAGAACTCCATCAGCGTCGACGATCTATTCGCGCAAATCTCGGCGTTTGACCAGCGCATGGAGATGCTCGGGGACGGGCCATCAGGTTTCCGCTCCTCTGCCAACTCCATCTGCAGGGGGCGCGGACAGTCTCGTGGCAGGGGAGGACGCGGCCGAAGCACCAGAGGAGGGCGCGGTCGAGGGAACCGCTATGCTTCATCTCCTGGTCGCCGCGGCTACCAGCAGCAACGGCCTCGTCCCCAACCACAACAACAGCAGTAGCAGGAAGGTGATTACCCGGAGTGCCAAATCTGCTATAAATTCCATGCCGGCGGCGCAAGAGCGTGCTGGCATCGTTATGATGATGATCATGAGGAGAAGAAGGCAGCCAACCTCGTCACCAACAACTATGGCATTGACACCAACTGGTATGCCGACTCCGGTGCTACCGAGCACATCACCGGGGAACTTGACAAGCTGACGATGCGAGAGAGGTATCATGGCGGTGATCAGATACACACGGCAAGTGGAACCGGTATGGACATCACTCATGTTGGTAATTCAGTTGTTAAAACCCCCGTAAAAGATTTTCATCTTAATAATGTCCTACATGTTCCACATGCTTCAAAAAATCTCGTTTCAGTTCATCGTTTTGCTCTTGACAACAACGTTCTTATACTCTTTTATCCCTACTCTTTTGTGATTAAGGACTTGGCAACGAGGAAGGTCATACTTAGAGGAAAGTGTGAGGGAGGCCTATATCCACTCATATCATCTTCATCTTCATCATGGTCGAATAAACAAGCGTGGAGTGTCACCAAACCCTCTTCGGCAAAGTGGCATAGTCGTCTTGGTCATCCCTCTTCAGTCATAGTTAAGCATGTCATTAGCAAGAATAATCTTCCCTATGAGTCTAGTGTTGAGTCAATTTGTGATGCTTGTCAGCAAGCTAAGAGTCATCAGCTACCTTATCCCATATCTACAAGTGTGTCCACTGCTCCATTGCAGTTAGTTTTTTCAGATGTATGGGGACCAGCTCCCACATCAGTTGGCAGATTTTCTTATTATGTTAGTTTTATTGATGACTATAGCAAATTCACTTGGATATATTTGCTAAAGAAACGATCTGATGTTTTCCAAGTGTTTCTTAATTTCCAAAACCTTGTTGAACGCCAACTAGACTCAAAAATTCTTGCCATGCAAACAGACTGGGGTGGTGAGTATGAAAAATTAAACTCTTTCTTTCAAAAGATTGGAATCTCCCACCATGTTTCTTGTCCCCATGCTCATCAACAGAATGGGTCAGCTGAACGGAAACACCGTCATGTTGTTGAGGTAGGACTAGCTCTGCTAGCCAATGCTTCCATGCCCTTAAAGTTCTGGGATGAAGCTTTTCTCACTGCCACATATCTCATAAATATTCGACCAAGCAAAGTCATCAAATTTGAGAGTCCTATCACACGTCTTTTTGGTACTAAACCAGACTTCAAATCTCTTCGAGTATTTGGTTGTGCATGTTGGCCCAACCTAAGACCATACAACACACGCAAACTTGCGTTTCGTTCCAAAAAATGTGTATTCTTGGGGTATAGCCCCATGCACAAAGGAGTAAAATGTCTAGATGTTCCCACAGGTCGAGTTTATATATCTCGTGATGTTGTGTTTGATGAATCAATCTTTCCATTTGAAACTCTTCATCCTAATGCCGGCGCTCTCCTTCGACAAGAGATCCTACTTCTTCCATCTACACTTCGAGATTTTGATCACGGGGGAAACAATTGCAATAACCAACATGATGATAGTATTCCTACTGGAACCAGTCCTTGTCTTCCGTGCGTGCAGGTTCCTGAAGAAAATGGTGTTCAAAACGATCAAAATGATCAAAATCCCATTCAAAATGAAGTTGTATTTCATGTGGAAGAAGAGGACGAAGCTGGCGCGGCGAACGAGGAGGATCCGGCGGCGCCTGCGACTCCTGCGCGCCGATCTGTCTCGGATCAGGCGCGGATCCGATCTGCCTCGGATCAGGCGCCGGTCGACCAGGTGCGGGCAGCGCCCGACACGTCCCCGCCAGGCCCACGCGGAGAATCTCCTTCGGCTGGCGTGCGCATGCAGCAAATCGCGAGGCGCGACTCGCGTGCGTGTCTGCCTGGTTCAGCTGGCGCGGGATCTTCTGCAGCAACAGGCAGTGAGACACAAGGCGAAGAAGCCACATCCGTGGCCACTGGATCCGGTGTGGCATCTACTAATTCCTCTCCAGGATCTTCTGCAAACAACAATGCAGTGCGCCAGCGTGTACAGCAGCCTCCGCAAACCACTTCAAGAGTTGCAACTCGACTACAAAAAGGTATTAAGAACCCCAAAATCAGAACTGATGGCACTATTCGGTATGGCATGTTGTGTACTTCAGGCGAGCCAACAAAATTGGATGATGCACTTGGTGATAAAAAGTGGAAAAGGGCTATGGATGAGGAATACACGGCTTTGATGAGAAACAAGACATGGCATCTGGTGCCAAACAAGAAAGGTAAAAATGTTATTGATTGCAAATGGGTGTATAGGATCAAGAAAAAGGCAGATGGCTCCATTGACAGGTATAAAGCACGTCTCGTAGCTAAGGGTTTTAAGCAACGCTACGGTATTGATTATGAGGATACATTTAGCCCTGTGGTTAAAGCTGCAACAATCAGACTTGTACTTGCTATTGCCGTGTCTAGGGGATGGAGCCTAAGGCAGCTAGACGTACAGAATGCGTTTTTGCATGGTGTTCTGGAAGAGGAGGTCTATATGAGGCAACCACCAGGTTATGAAAACAAACAAAAACCTCATTATATATGCAAGCTTGACAAAGCTATTTATGGTTTGAAACAAGCACCTAGAGCATGGTATGCTAGGTTAAGTATGCAGTTAAAACGGCTTGGCTTCATTGCATCAAAGGCTGACACATCACTTTTCATATATAACAAGGCAAACACTGTTATCTTTTTGCTCATATATGTGGATGACATTGTAGTTGCAAGCTCTTCTTAGAAAGCTACTGATGCCCTTCTGCATGATCTAAGCTCAGAGTTTGCTTTAAAGGATCTTGGTGATCTGAGTTTCTTCTTGGGCATTGAAGTTAAAAAGGTTCAGGATGGTATAGTATTGAAACAAGAAAAATATGCAAATGAACTCTTGGCTCGGATGGGAATGAAGGATTGTAAGGTATCACCTACACCGTTATCTTCATCAGAACAATTGTCAGCATATGAAGGGGAGCCACTTAAGGAAGAAGAAAGCACCAAATACAGAAGTGCTGTTGGTGCCTTGCAATACTTAACCTTAACACGACTAGATATCTCCTTTGCTGTTAACAAAGTATGTCAATACTTACATTCTCCCACTTCTGCTCATTGGACAGCTGTCAAGAGAATTATACGGTATGTAAAGCATACTGTAGGTTTGGGACTTCAGTTCAGAAGGTCAAATTCTACACTTGTTAGTGGTTTTTCTGATGCGGACTGGGCAGGCTGCAGTGATGATAGAAAATCAACAGGTGGTTTTGCTGTTTTTTTTGGTTCTAATCTTATTTCATGGAGTGCCAGGAAACAAGCAACAGTGTCAAGGTCAAGTACTGAAGCTGAGTATAAATCTTTGGCCAATGCTACTGCTGAAATTATTTGGCTTGAATCTTTGCTTGAAGAATTGGGAGTAAAGCAACGTCGTGTTTCATGTTTATGGTGTGATAATTTGGGTGCTACTTATTTAAGTGCAAATCATGTCTTCCATGCTAGGACCAAGCATATTGAGATAGACTTTCACTTTGTACGTGAAAGGGTTGCAGAGAAGAAGCGGGAGATCCGCTTCATTCCTTCAAGAGATCAAGTGGCTGATGGGTTTACTAAAGCTCTACCATACAAGCCATTTGAAGCATTCAAGAACAATCTCAATTTAGGTTAAGATAGTTCAGATTAAGGGAGGGTGTTAGAGTTAGAGATATTTACGTCATGTAATCTTAACTACCTCCTAATTCTATCTCTTCTTCTCTGCCATGTAAATCTCTGGCTCCTCTCGCTGTATCCTTGCGATCGGCGAGTGCTTGTACTCCAAGGCAAGTTTCTGCCATAGATCAATAAATACCACGCGGCTCCTCTACGGAGGATTAGGAACGCTTCCATCGATCCAATCTAACATCATGTTCTCCTTGTTGCCCTTCTCTGCTTTCTGCCCTGTCCATGGCAACAAATCACCATAGATGAGCAGGGCAGTATCGCTCAGGGACGCCGGCCATGTACTGTGGCTATAGTCCCTCCCTCTTTATTTAAGTCAATTCCTCTTAGATTTTTGACTAAGCTGGCCGCACCAGTGCTCCAGTTTGTTATTTGCAGGCGATCGATGATCTTGGTACCTAAGTTTACAGGTTGGTGTTTCTTCTACCCCTTCATCGCCAAGCTCGTCGTGGGGTGTTTCTTCTACTTATGTTGAGAAGTTGTCTGCCTTGCCCTTTGAGGAATTATGTCTAAAGTAGTAACATGAATAATAAGACTTCAGATATTGGATTGTCTAATGTACAAATGACATCAGCTGCTCTAAATAGGACGTTTGTCTAAAGTACAACTGGCGAAGAAAAATGTCGGCAAATGGCTTGCCTAATAAAAGGGAAAATGTGGAGCAAATGGCACGAGAAGCGTCCGTCTCGCAACATAGAGCACTCTGTACGCCTAACAACGTGAGAGATTTACACGAGGGACGTGCTCCACTCTTGTTACGGCGCGACGCGTGGCCTGCCGGCGTTGATTTACGACCCGGCTGGCGCCGGCTAGCACCACCGGGACGTGTTCTTCGTTTGTGTGTGTGTGTCCCCGACGCTCATGCCTCATGGCTCACGCGTGTCCGGTGTCCCCTGTTGTGTTGCTTCAATCAGGCATGCAGAGAAGGATACGGTAGTTATCAATGGTTTGGGTGATTCACAGTCCATCGCGCCAGCGTTCGTCTCTCTGTGGTTTGCATACGTACTCCTCCTAATAACGCTCGAGATTAAGGTGGCAGGCTCCCGTTGGTCCCATTCTGTAAAAATGCTTATTAGCATGTGTGTTGCGTGGCTCGGCTGGATTTTGAGGCTCCAGATAAACGGCTCCAAACCTTGTGAAAAAATTGATGGTCTTTCTGTTGCTGCACAACATGGAGGGACGGAAGACAGACAAAAGCTAAAGCAGCTCTCCTCTACCCTACACCACTACTGTTGTACGCAGCTAGTCTACCTACATAGTAGTGAAGTTCTAGTTACTACTACAGTACTTCCCTAAAAAAAAGCCTACTAGCTACTACTCCTACTCTCTGACGATGTGTACGAACTGTACTTTTGCGTGTGGGCATGCAACTACATGACATTTGATTTGGCTTGGCGTGGATGAGGCCAGCGCGTGCATGCACAAGCGACCGTCCTTGAGCTCAGGTGCATTGCATACAAAACACAATCGTACAAAAGAAGGGATTAATGTGTGGTACCTGACTTTCAAGGAAGGGATTGATCAGGTATACAAACGAACAACACTACATGCGCCTCACGGTTACTTCGTGTGATCCGTGACTTGATAATTTCCTCTCTTTTTTCGTATATACCACCGTTTCCTTCCCTTCTCATCACCCTCAAATTATTAACAAGTACAAAAAATATCTTAAAATAAAATCTATCATGATAGAATGAAAATGCCATAAAATTCTTTTTTCTGCCGTAAGTGGCACCTCGGACAAACACTTCCCCTACCGGCTCCGTCGGCGAGGTTGTGGGTTCGCCTTCATCTGCCTGCCATTCCGACAGCCGATTGCACGGAAGAGAATCCTGATGCATCGGCTTCGGCTAGTACTTTATGTTAAGTTTTTCTTAGTCGTCGTGCATTAAATCACGGGAGACCCTTAAGAGCATCCGACTGATTTCCCACTGCCACCAATGAACTAGAGGATGCTCCATAATCGCTACCCAAGAGCGCATATTTAGAGGCTCACATGGCTGATATGGAGCTCGCTCCAATCCAATCGCCTCTTCTTCCTCTTTCTTTCTCTCTTGTGTGCCCGTATTTGTCACAGTAGCGTTTTACCCCTTTATGGTTGTTGGCCGCCTACTCAACTATCCATTAATGGTTGGCTTCACCCATTCGCGCCACACCCACCTTGCGCCCCATGACCCATGGCTATAAAAGGATGGAACACCCTCAGCCACCTCTCTGCTCCCCTCTCTGACAACTACCCGTCAACAACTCCTCCCCCTAATGGAATATTGCCCCAAAGGCGGAACCCCCATTGCCGACAACATCAAGCAAACCACCTTCCCCACGACTATAAAAGGATGTCACACCCTCCATTTCTCTACTCCCTCCAGCAACTCCCCATCAACATCTCCTCTCCTTCAATGGCGCATCACCCGAGGTGAAACTCCCATGATTGCCAACATCAAGCAACACCCCCTCCCAATCCCCGTGGCCATAAAAAAGATGGCACACCTCTCTGACAACTCCCCATGCACATCTCCTCTCGCTCAATGGTGCATCGCCCAAGGCGAAACACCCATGACCACAAACATCAAGCAAGCCCCCTCCCTCATCCATCGAACAATAGCAGTAGGAGGAGGACTGTGTACGATGAGGAAGTGCAGTGGTTAGATTTCAAGTTCACCTTCGAGGTTGCTCGGGAGTTAGATGCGGAGACAGAGCATCACATTTGGGACCACGTGACTTCCCTTGATTCTGACGATGGTAGATGGACATTGTGGGACGAGGCCGCCTTGGCCTGTTTCAAAGCCATCGAGGCTCGCAATGCTACATTTCTCGCCGGCCATTTTGGGGACTACACGCCAGCCACCATTGTCGATGATGACACATGACCGAAGTGGGACGAGACCACCCCAACCCGTTCCCATGCATTTGAGACATGCAATGCCACAATCCGCGCCGATACGTACGATGCCGGCAAGTCCTGTTGTCGCCGACGCAACTAGTCCCAATGCAACTACTTTCGTTAATGTTTTATATAGTTGTGTGCTCTAAACCGATTTTAAAGATGAGGGATATACCAATTGCTAGAGTTAGAGTTCAATTTTTTTTTTTTTTGCTAGAGTTGCTCTTAAATCATTGACTGAAATGAAATTGGTGGGGGAAGTAATATGTTGAAATTGGTGGGGGAAGTAAGATGCAAGATTGGTGTGTGCTTAGTGCTCATGATGTACAACCTGTTCCAGGCCATGTTAGATTGTGTTTGATGTTCACCCTTAGTGCTCATGTGCAACAATTTGTTCATGATGCTAGCCATATTGTTGCTGTCTTTTATGTTTCTCCTATATGTTCATGTCATGTTATCTAGATTAGTGTGCTATTCATGTTCATGCTTAGGGTTCATTCGCATGCTAGCTATATTGGTGTTGTGCTGTCTTTTGATATTCCTGCTTAGAGTTCTACTACAAATGTGCATGCTATGTTTACGTGAATGGTTCTCATGGTAGGTAGGACCAATGTGTTTGCTACTTTATGAAATATAGCATGCTTCCAATGCCCTGTTACTAATCCATGTCATCTTACCTGACAAGGTGATGAAGACGGACTAGGATAGGGCCGGTGGAGGAGCCTATCTCGCCGCCGGCACAGAAGCCGTCGTGGACTTCATCCCCAGGAACCACTGTCTCTAGAGGGTGTACCTGCCTGGCAGGGTCGCCTTCATGAGCCAGCCACGTTCAAGGGGACGAGCTCCTAGGACCGGCCACGAGGAGGGGTCCCGAGAGCCGCTTCGGTTCTACGTGCAAATCATGGACGAGGAGGATCTGCCCATGCTCATCATCCCTCCCAAGTTCCAGGAGGTGATGATGCAGTGGCTCGTGCTCTAGACCAAGCGCGTCGTCAGGCTGTCTGCAAACAAGTGGTGTGAATTCTGGGTGCAGGTTCAGACCTTCGAGGGGCAGATGGTGCTTGGCCGGGGATGGCACTACTTCTGTTGTCGCCACAGGATCGTCCCTGGCGTCCTCGTCGTGTTGCGCATCTCCGGCCTAGGCCTCAAGGTCCAAATCTACAACCGCGATAGCTCCATCGGGTGCAGGGTGCGCTGCAGCAGGCACAGCTGCATCGGTGACCCTGAAGTCGCCCTCTGAAGTAGTTAGTATGAACTGTTGGAAATATGCCCTAGAGGCAATAATAAATTGATTATTATTATATTTCCTTGTTCATGATAATCGTTTATTATCCATGCTAGAATTGTATTGATAGGAAACTCAGATACATGTGTGGATACATAGACAACACCATGTCCCTAGTAAGCCTCTAGTTGACTAGCTCGTTAATCAATAGATGGTTACGGTTTCCTGACCATGGACATTGGATGTCGTTGATAACGGGATCACATCATTAGGAGAATGATGTGATGGACAAGACCCAATCCTAAGCCTAGCACAAGATCATGTAGTTCGTATGCTAAAGCTTTTCTAATGTCAAGTATCATTTCCTTAGACCATGAGATTGTGCAACTCCCGGATACCGTAGGGGTGCTTTGGGTGTGCCAAACATCACAACGTAACTGGGTGGCTATAAAGGTACACTAAAGTGTCTGTTGGGTTGGCACGAATCGAGATTGGGATTTTGTCACTCCGTGTAAACGGAGAGGTATCTCTGGGCCCACTCGGTAGGACATCATCATAATGTGCACAATGTGACCAAGGGGTTGATCACGGGATGATGTGTTACGGAACGAGTAAAGAGACTTGCCGGTAACGAGATTGAACAAGGTATCAGTATACCGACGATCGAATCTCGGGCAAGTACCATACCGCTAGACAAAGGGAATTGTATACGGGATTGATTGAGTCCTTGACATCGTGGTTCATCCGATGAGATCATCGTGGAACATGTGGGAGCCAACATGGGTATCCAGATCCCGCTGTTGGTTATTGACCGGAGAACATCTCGGTCATGACTACATGTCTCCCGAACCCGTAGGGTCTACACACTTAAGGTTCGATAACGCTAGGGTTATAAAGGAAGTTTGTATGTGGTTACCGAATGTTGTTCGGAGTCCCGGATGAGATCCCGGACGTCACGAGGAGTTCCGGAATGGTCCGGAGGTAAAGATTTATATATAGGAAGTCCTGTTTCGGCCATCGGGACAAGTTTCGGGGTCATCGGTATTGTACCGGGACCACCGGAAGGGTCCCGGGGGCCCACCGGGTGGGGCCACCTGCCCCGGGGGGCCACATGGGCTGTAGGGGTGCGCCTTGGCCTACATGGGCCAAGGGCACCAGACTCTAGAGGCCCATGCGCCAAGATATAGGAAAAAGGGGAGAGTCCTAAAGGGGGAAGGCACCTCCGAGGTGCCTTGGGGAGGATGGACTCCTCCCCCCCTCTTAGCCGCACCCCTTCCTTGGAGGAAGGGGCAAGGCTGCGCCCCCCCTCTCCCCTGCCCCTATATATAGTGGAGGGGAGGGAGGGCATCCATACCTGAGCCCTTGGCGCCTCCCTCCCTCCCGTGACACCTCCTCCTCTCCCGTAGGTGCTTGGCGAAGCCCTGCAGGATTGCCACGCTCCTCCATCACCACCACGCCGTTGTGCTGCTGCTGGATGGAGTCTTCCTCAACCTCTCCCTCTCTCCTTGCTGGATCAAGGCGTGGGAGACATCGTCGAGCTGTACGTGTGTTGAACGCGGAGGTGCCGTCCGTTCGGCACTAGGATCATCGGTGATCTGAATCACGACGAGTACGACTCCATCAACCCCGTTCACTTGAACGCTTCCGCTTAGCGATCTACAAGGGTATGTAGATGCACTCTCCTTCTACTCGTTGCTGGTCTCTCCATAGATAGATCTTGGTGATACGCGTAGGAAAATTTTGAATTTCTGCTACGTTCCCCAACAGTGGTATCAGAGCTAGGTCTATTGCGTAGATTCTTTGCACGAGTAGAACACAAAGTAGTTGTGGGCGTCGATATTGTTCAATATGCTTGCCGTTACTAGTCTTATCTTGATTCGGCGGCATCGTGGGATGAAGCGGCCCGGACCAACCTTACACGTACGCTTACGTGAGACCGGTTCCACCGACAAACATGCACTAGTTGCATAAGGTGGCTGGCGGGTGTCTGTCTCTCCCACTTTAGTCGGATCGGATTCGATGAAAAGGGTCCTTATGAAGGGTAAATAGCAATTGGCATATCACATTGTGGTTCATGCGTAGGTAAGAAACGTTCTTGCTAGAAACCCATAGCAGCCACGTAAAACATGCAAACAACAATTAGAGGACGTCTAACTTGTTTTTGCAGGGTATGCTATGTGATGTGATATGGCCAAAAAGGATGTGATGAATGATATATGTGATGTATGAGATTGATCATATTCTTGTAATAGGAATCACGACTTGCATGTCGATGAGTATGACAACCGGCAGGAGCCATAGGAGTTGTCTTTATTTATTTGTGACCTGCGTGTCAACTTAAACGTCATGTAATTACTTTACTTTATTGCTAACCGTTAGCCATAGTAGTAGAAGTAATAGTTGGCGAGGCAACTTCATGAAGACACGATGATGGAGATCATGATGATGGAGATCATGGTGTCATGCCGGTGACGATGATGATCATGGAGCCCTGAAGATGGAGATCAAAAGGAGCAAAGTGATGATGGCCATATCATGTCACTATTTGATTGCATGTGATGTTTATCATGTTTATACATCTTATTTGCTTAGAACGACGGTAGTAAATAAGATGATCCCTTACAACAATTTCAAGAAGTGTTCTCCCCTAACTGTGCACCGTTGCGACAGTTCGTGTTTCGAAGCACCACGTGATGATCGGGTGTTAGATTCTAACGTTCACATACAACGGGTGTAAGACAGATTTACACACGCGAAACACTTAGGGTTAACTTGACGAGCCTAGCATGTACAGACATGGCCTCGGAACACAGAAGACCGAAAGGTCGAGCATGAGTCGTATAGAAGATACGATCAACATGAAGATGTTCACCGATGATGACTAGTCCGTCTCACGTGATGATCAGACACGGCCTAGTTGACTCGGATCATGTAATCACTTAGATGACCAGAGGGATGTCTATCTGAGTGGGAGTTCATAAGATGAACTTAATTATCCTGAACATAGTCAAAAGACCTTTTGCAAATTATGTCGTAAGCTCGCGCTGTAGTTCTACTGTTTAGATATGTTCCTAGAGAAAAATTAGTTGAAAGTTGATAGTAGCAATTATGCGGACTAGGTCCGTAAACTGAGGATTGTCCTCATTGCTTCATAGAAGGCTTATGTCCTTAATGCACCGCTCAGTGTGCTGAACCTCGAACGTTGTCTGTGGTTGTTGCGAACATCTGACATACACGTTTTGATAACTACGTGATAGTTAAACGGTTTAGAGTTGAGGCACCAAAGACGTTTTTGAAACATCGCGAAACATATGAGATGTTTTGAGGGCTGAAATTGGGATTTCAGGTTCGTGCCCATGTCAAGAGGTATAAGACCTCCGATGACTTTCTTAACCTGCAAACTAAGGAGAAAAGCTCAATTGTTGAGCTTGTGCTCAGATTGTCTGAGTACAACAATCATTTGAATCGAGTGGGAGTTGATCTTCCAAATAAGACAGTTATGGTTCTCCAAAGTCATTGCCACCAAGCTGTTAGAGCTTCGTGATGAACTATAACATATCAGGGATAGATATGATGATCCTTGAGGTATTCGCGATGTTTGACACCGCGAAACTAGAAATCAAGAAGGAGCATCAATTGTTGATGGTTGGTGAAACCACTAGTTTCAAGAAGGGCAAGGGCAAGAAGGGATACTTCATGAAACGGCAAATTAGCTGCTGCTCTAGTGAAGAAACCCAAGGTAAAACCCAAACCCGAGACTAAGTGCTTCTGTAATAAGGGGAACAACCACTAGAGCAGAATTACCCTAGATACTTGGTAGATAAGAAGGCTGGCAAGGTCGATAGAAGTATATTGGATATACATTGTGTTAATGTGTACTTTGCTAGTACTCCTAGTAGCACCAGGGTATTAGATACCGGTTCGGTTGCTAAGTGTTAGTAACTCAAAACAAAAGGCTACGGAATAAACGGAGACTAGCTAAAGGTGAGCTGACGATATGTGTTGGAAGTTTTTCCAAGCTTGATATGATCAAGCATCGCACGCTCCCTCTACCAAAGAGATTGGTTTTAAACCTAAATAATTGTTATTTGGTGTTTGCGTTGAGCATAGACATGATTGGATTACGTCTATCGCAATATGGTTATTCATTTAAGGAGAATAATGGTTACTCTGTTTATTTGAATAATACCTTCAATGGTCTTACACCTAAAATGAATGGTTTATTAAATCTCGATCGTAGTGATACACATGTTCATGCCAAAAGATAGTAATGATAGTACCACCTACTTGTGGCACTGCCACGTAAGTCATATCGGTATAAAACGCATGAAGAAGCTCCATGTTGATGGATCTTTGGACTCGCTCGTTTTTGAAAAGTTTGAGACATGCATATGCATGAAGAAACTCCATGCAAATGGATCGTTCGGACTCACTTGATTTTGGATCACTTGAGATATGCAAATCATACCACATAGGCAAGATGACTGAAAAGCCTCGGTTTCAGTAAAATGGAACAAGATAGCAACTTGTTGGAAGCAACACATTTTGATGTGTGCAGTCCAATGAGTGCTGAGGCATGCAGTGAATATCGTTATGTTCTTACTTCACAGATGATTCGAGTAGATGTTGAGAATATTTACTTGATGAAACACAAGTCTGAATTATTGAATGGTTCAAGTAATTTCAGAGTGAAGTAGAAGATCATTGTGACAAGAGGATAAAATGTCTATGATATGATCATAGAGATGAGTATCTGAGTTACGAGTTTTGGCACACAATTAAGACATTGTGGAAATTGTTTCACAAATTAATACCGCCTGGAACACCATAGTGTGATGGTGTGTCCGAACATCATAGTTGCACCCTATTGGATATGATGCATACCATGATGTCTCTTATCGAACTGCCACGATAGTTTATGGGTTAGGCATTAAAGACAACCACATTCACTTTAAATAGGGCACCACATAATTCCGATGAGATGATACCGTATGAATTATGGTTTAGAGAAACCTAAGTTGTTGTTTCTTAAAAGTTTGGGGCTGCGACGCTTATATGAAAAAGTTTCAGGTTGATAAGCTCGAACCCAAAGCGGATAAAATGCATCTTCATAGGAAACCCAAAACAGTTGGGTATACCTCCTAATTCAGATCCGAAAGCAATAATTGTTTCTAGAATCGGGTCCTTTCTCGAGGAAAAGTTTCTCTCGAAAGAATTGAGTGGGAGGATGGTGGAGACTTGATGAGGTTATTGAACCGTCACTTCAACAAGTGTGTAGCAGGGCACAGGAAGTTGTTCCTGTGGCACGTACACCAACTGAAGTGGAAGCTTATGATAGTGATCATGAAACTTCGGATCGAGTCACTACCAAACCTCGTGGGATGACAAGGATGCGTACTACTTCAGAGTGGTACGTAATCCTGTCTTGGAAGTCATGTTGCTAGACAACAATGAACCTACGAGCTATGGAGAAGCGATGGTGGGCCCGGATTCCGATAAATGGCTCAAGGCCATAAAACCCGAGAGAGGATCCATGTATGAAAACAAAGTTTAGACTTTGGAAGAACTACTTGATGGTCGTAAGGCTGTTAGGTACATATGGATTTTGAAAGGAAGACAGACAATAATGGTAAGTGTCACCATTGAGAAAGCTCGACTTGACGTTGAGATGTTTTTCGACAAGTTCAAGGAGTTGACTACGATGAGACTTTCTCACTCGTAGCGATGCTAAGAGTCTGTTGGAATTATATTAGCAATTACTGCATTATTTATGAAATCTTGCAGATAGGATGTCAAAACATTGTTTCCTCGACGATTCTTGAAGAAAGGTTGTATGTGATACAACCGGAAGGTTTTGTCTATCCTGAAATATGCTAATAAGTATGCAAAGCTCCAGCAATCCTTCTGAGGACCGGAGTGAGCATCTCGGAGTTGGAATGTATGCTTTGATGATGATCAAAGATTTTGGGTGTATACAAAGTTTATGAGAAACTTGTATTTCCAAAGAAGTGAGTGGGAGCACTATAGAATTTCTGATGAGTATATGTTGTTGACATATTAATGATCAGAAATGACGTAGAATTTCTGGAAAGCATATAGGGTTATTTGGAAAGTGTTTTCAATGGAAAACCTGGATTAAGCTACTTGAACATTGAGCATCAAGATCTATAAGGATAGATCAAAACGCTTAATAGTACTTTCAAATGAGCACATGCCTTGACGTGATCTTGAAGGTGTTCAAGATGGATCAATCAAAGAAGGAGTTCTTGCCTGAGTTGTAAGGTATGAAGTTAAGACTTAAAGCTCGACCATGGCAGAATAGAGAGAAAGGAACGAAGGTCATCCCCTATGCTTAAGACATAGGCTCTACAGTATGCTATGCTGTGTACCGCACCTGAAGTGTGCTTTACCATGGGTCAGTCAAGGGGTACAAGAGTGATCCAAGAATGGATCACAGGACAGCGGTCAAAGTTATCCTTAGTAACTAGTGGACTAAGGAATTTTCTCAATTATGGAGGTGGTAAAAGAGTTTGTCGTAAAGGGTTACGTCGATGCAAGCTTAACACCTATCCGGATAGCTCTGAGTAGAGATACCGGATGCGTATAATGGAGCAACAATTTAGAATAGCTCCAAGTAGAACAGTTATTTGGAATAGCTGCAAATAGAACGTGGTAGCTGCATCTAGGAGATGACATAGAGATTTGTAAAGCACACACGGATCTGAAAGGTTCAGACCCGTTGACTATAACCTCTCTCACAAGCATAACATGATCAAACCCAGAACTCATCGAGTGTTAATCACATGGTAAATGTGAACTAGATTATTGACTCTAGTAAACTCTTTGGGTGTTAGTCACATGGGGATGTGACCTTGAGTGTTAATCACATATCGATGTGAACTAGATTATTGACTCTAGTGCAAGTGGGAGACTGTTGGAAATATGCCCTAGAGGCAATAATAAATTGATTATTATTATATTTCCTTGTTCATGATAATCGTTTATTATCCATGCTAGAATTGTATTGATAGGAAACTCAGATACATGTGTGGATACATAGACAACACCATGTCCCTAGTAAGCCTCTAGTTGACTAGCTCGTTAATCAATAGATGGTTACGGTTTCCTGACCATGGACATTGGATGTCGTTGATAACGGGATCACATCATTAGGAGAATGATGTGATGGACAAGACCCAATCCTAAGCCTAGCACAAGATCATGTAGTTCGTATGCTAAAGCTTTTCTAATGTCAAGTATCATTTCCTTAGACCATGAGATTGTGCAACTCCCGGATACCGTAGGGGTGCTTTGGGTGTGCCAAACGTCACAACGTAACTGGGTGGCTATAAAGGTACACTACGGGTATCTCTGAAAGTGTCTGTTGGGTTGGCACGAATCGAGATTGGGATTTTGTCACTCCGTGTAAACGGAGAGGTATCTCTGGGCCCACTCGGTAGGACATCATCGTAATGTGCACAATGTGACCAAGGGGTTGATCACGGGATGATGTGTTACGAAACGAGTAAAGAGACTTGCCGGTAACGAGATTGAACAAGGTATCGGTATACCGACGATCGAATCTCGGGCAAGTACCATACTGCTAGACAAAGGGAATTGTATACGGGATTGATTGAGTCCTTGACATCGTGGTTCATCCGATGAGATCATCGTGGAACATGTGGGAGCCAACATGGGTATCCAGATCCCGCTGTTGGTTATTGACCGGAGAACATCTCGGTCATGACTACATGTCTCCCGAACCCGTAGGGTCTACACACTTAAGGTTCGATGACGCTAGGGTTATAAAGGAAGTTTGTATGTGGTTACCGAATGTTGTTCGGAGTCCCGGATGAGATCCCGGATGTCACGAGGAGTTCCGGAATGGTCCGGAGGTAAAGATTTATATATAGGAAGTCCTGTTTCGGCCATCGGGACAAGTTTCGGGGTCATCGGTATTGTACCGGGACCACCGGAAGGGTCCCGGGGGCCCACCGGGTGGGGCCACCTGCCCCGGGGGGCCACATGGGCTGTAGGGGGTGCGCCTTGGCCTACATGGGCCAAGGGCACCAGCCTCTAGAGGCCCATGCGCCAAGATATAGGAAAAAGGGGAGAGTCCTAAAGGGGGAAGGCACCTCCGAGGTGCCTTGGGGAGGATGGACTCCTCCCCCCCTCTTAGCCGCACCCCTTCCTTGGAGGAAGGGGCAAGGCTGCGCCTCCCCCCTCTCCCCTGCCCCTATATATAGTGGAGGGGAGGGAGGGCATCCATACCTGAGCCCTTGGCGCCTCCCTCCCTCCCGTGACACCTCCTCCTCTCCCGTAGGTGCTTGGCGAAGCCCTGCAGGATTGCCACGCTCCTCCATCACCACCACGCCGTTGTGCTTCTACTGGATGGAGTCTTCCTCAACCTCTCCCTCTCTCCTTGCTGGATCAAGGCGTGGGAGACATCGTCGAGCTGTACGTGTGTTGAACGCGGAGGTGCCGTCCGTTCGGCACTAGGATCATCGGTGATCTGAATCACGACGAGTACGACTCCATCAACCCCGTTCACTTGAACGCTTCCGCTTAGCGATCTACAAGGGTATGTAGATGCACTCTCCTTCCCCTCGTTGCTGGTTTCTCCATAGATAGATCTTGGTGACACGTAGGAAAATTTTGAATTTCTGCTACGTTCCCCAACATGAACTCAGTTAGTGTGAACTCGTAGTTAGTTTGCTGTAGTGATCGGAGAACTTGACATGAACTGTTAATATTTTGTCCAGGGTTAAGCACCATGTGGTGAAGCAGGGGCATGTGATGCCCCTGCTGTCTTTAAACTTAAGTGTGTTTAGCAGATGTGCTGTTTAGTTGATGTTTATCTGCTCTTATTTGCTGTTTAAATGCTTGTTTATCCACTCTTAGCTTGTTTAGCTGCTAGTTTTTATGTTGTTTATAGTGCTCTACCTGCTGCTGTGCCTAATATGATGGTAAAGCCACGGGTGAGCAGAACACGAATGTGTATGCAGCCCAACAGTTGTGGTTTGCATCAGCTCACCCTTAAGCACAAATGCGGGCAACCAAACAGTCAGCCCTAAAGTGACCATTGATGCAATGCATGCAACCAAACAACATGGATATGTTGATTTATTGCCCGTATTTGCTAAACCAGGCTGGGTAGAGATGTGGCTAAAATGCAGGCATTATTCAGCCTAGCAACCAAACGCGCCCTAAGTACTTGGTTGTATAACGGGAATTCTTTCAATATAAATCCAGAGATTTTTTTCTTTAAAAATATTCTAAGGCACGTTTGCCCGGTATCGTACTGTCGTCATTTTTTTCTTGAGGGGGCATCGTGTTGTGGTCTGATTCAGCGATCGATACGGGTCGGTAGGTTGCGGCCGGAGTTCGACACGTACTGGGCTAGCCTTCGGTGATGCTACATAAGCACGCAAACCCAACCGGTAGCATCTATCAATCGAAGTATTGAGTCGTCTCTAAAAGTCAGCAGGGACGTTAGCGTATTTAGGCGAAAGAAGGAAGAAAGAATCTCGACCGACGACATGGCGGCGGTGTTCCGGCGACTGCTGCTCCGCGGCGGGCTTCTTGGCGGCCGCCGCGCGGCCACCACGGCGCCAGCACCAGCTCCTCGCTTTTTTCCACTAGCACCACCCACTAGTAGAAAAAGGGGCAAATCTGAGACACATTAGTGCCAGTTTGATTTTGAGCAAGCACTAATGTGTCCATTAGTGCCGGTTCCAATGGCTAGCCGGCCGTTCTCATTAGTACCGGTTCGTGGTGAACCTTTAGCACCGGTTCGTGCCACGAACCGGTACTAAAGAGAGTGGTGGCAGGGTGTTGTCAGTCTGGGGCCCGTCCGACACCTTTAGTACCGGTTAGTGGCACGAACCTGTACTAAAGGTCGACGTACATAAACCCTTCGTCCACCCGAGCCACTCTGTTCTTCCCCTTTCCCCTCACTTCCTCTGTTCTTCCCCTCTCTTCCTCGAGCTCCTCACAAACTTTGCCCAAAAATTGTCCAGATTTGAAGGCCCCCATCCATTCAAATGATCACAAAGGTTAGCAACTTTGTCCTTTCAACTCTCATTGCTAGATTAGCTCTTGCAATGCTTTGTATAGTGATTAAATTGGAAGGAATTATATTTGCTAGTATTTGATTTATATGCAATTTGAGATCAAAAATAACACTTAGTTTGCATATGTAGGTGTGGTTTACTTAGTGCCTTCTAAATCTCCGTCGTAACCACCGTCGATCGCCCGCACCGTCCCGTCGCCGGCACCACCTTGTGGTGAGGCTCTTGTTCATGAATGTTTTACATTACCAAATTGATGTTTGTGTGATTTGGATATATAGTTACTCGTATAATTATCTTACCCGTATGTTGTTTGTTATACATAGTGCCATGGTTTTGATATCCGTCCCTGTCGGCCCTCGTCCTTGTTATGATTCGGGTGTGGTATATTCTCTTTTAAAACTAGTTGTTGCATTTCGTGTTTATGACAAATTATGCCCATCAAGTTGACATAGATATTTTTATCTAGGAGGTATGTGAACCGGAAATTCCAACCGACCCTATTGTTGAGTTAAATTTAGTTGAAACAGAAAACGAGTATTTGAAAGAAAAATTGAAAAGAATTGAGGGGGAGAAGATGGAATTGGAGTTGCATGTTGCCGATGTCGTCGATGATCACAAGATTAAGATGGAGAAAATGAGGTTGAAGATTAGAAAGATTAGAAAATATGCCATTGATAGTGTGGCTTGGTATCATTATGCTGTTGGATCAATTGTTACCTTAGTTGCGATCTTGATCGCATTTGTTGTTGCATTTAAATTCTTTAGTTAGAGAGTTATTTGTATGTTGCATTTAGTTAAGTGTTGTATATGAACTTTATGTATGAACTTGTATTAATTTTGTCTATTCGGTGTTGTGTAATGAAGATGAGCCGACAATGGATGTATGATGATCGATGCTCTCCCGAGTTCATTAATGGCGTGCATACTTTTTTGCTTGCCGCTAAGGCAAACGAGCGGGCGGATGGTTTTATGCCTTGTCCATGTGCTGGCTGTAAGAATGGTCACAGTTACTCTACGTCAAGAACCATTCACGCCCACCTATTTGAGTCCGATTTCATGCCCCACTATAATGTTTGGACCAAGCACGGAGAAATAGGGGTTATGATGGAAGACAATGAAGAAGAAGAGGACGACAACGACTATCCTGGCCATGGGTTCCCTGAATACGATGATACAACAATAGGGAAGAAGCTGAGCCGGCAATGCGGGAAGAAGCTGAAGAAGAGGCATCAGATGAGCCCGCTGATGATCTAGGTCGGGCCATTGCCGATGCAAAGAGAAATTGCGCAAGTGATCTGGAGAGGACGAAGTTGCAGCGCATGTTAGAGGATCACACGAAATTGTTGTACCCGAATTGCGAAGCTGACAAAAAAAAGTTGGGCACCACACTTGAATTGCTGCAGTAGAAGGCAGAGAGTGGTGTATCTGACAAGGGATTTGGAAAGTTGCTGGTAATGATAAAGAATATGCTTCCAAAGGACAACGAATTGCCCGAGAGTACGTATGAAGCAAAGAAGGCTGTCTGCCCTCTAGGGTTAGAGGTGCAGAAGATACATGCATGCCCTAATGACTGCATCCTCTATCGCGGTGAGTACGAGGATTTGAATGCTTGGGCGGTATGCGGTGTATTGCGTTATAAGATCAGTCGCGATGACCCTGGTGATGTCGAGGGCGAGCGCCCCAGGAATAAGATTCCTGCCAAGGTGATGTGGTATGCTCCTATAATACCACAGTTAAAACGTTTGTTCCAAAACAAAGAGCATGCGAAGCGATGCGGTGGCACGCAAAAGACCGTAAGAAAGACGGAAAGTTGAGAGTACCCGCTGACGGTTCGCAGTGGAGAAAAATCGAGAGAAAGTACTGGGAGGAGTTTGCAGGTGACCCAAGGAACGTATGGTTTGGTCTAAGCGCAGATGGCATTAATCCTTTTGGGGAGCAGAGCAGCAACCATAGCACGTGGCCTGTGACTCTATGTTTGTATAACCTTCCTCCTTGGTTGTGCATGAAGCGAAAGTTCATTATGATGCCAGTGCTCATCCAAGGCCCTAAGCAACCCGACAACGACATTGATGTGTACCTAAGTGTTGGGGAACGTAGTAATTTCAAAAAAATTCCTACGCACACGCAAGATCATGGTGATGGTATAGCAATGAGAGGGAGAGTGTTGTCCACGTACCCTCGTAGACCGTAAGCGGAAGCGTTAGCACAACGCGGTTGATGTAGTCGTACGTCTTCACGATCCGACCGATCCAAGCACCGAACGTACGGCACCTCTGAGTTCAGCACACATTCAGCTCTATGACGATCTCTGGGCTCCAATCCAGCAAAGCTTCGGAGATGAGTTCCATCAGCATGACGGCGTGGTGACGGTGATGATGTTCTATCGGCGCAGGGCTTCGCCTAAACTCCGCAACGATATGACCGAGGTGGAATATGGTGGAGGGGGGCACCGCACACGGCTAAGGAACCATCCGTAGATCAACTTGTGTTGTTGTGCCTAGAGGTGCCCCCGCCCCCGTATATAAAGGAGCAAGGGGGGAGGGGGCGGCCGGCCTAGTAGGGGCGCGCCAAGGGGAGTCCTACTCCCACCGGGAGTAGGACTTCCTCCTTCCTTGTTGGAGTAGGAGAAGGGGGAAAGAGGGGGAGAGGAGGAATGAAAAGGGGGCCGCACCCCTTGTCCAATTCGGACCAGAGGGGGGCTGCACGCCTCCTTCCTTTCGGCCTCTCTCTTCTATTCCCGTATGGCCCAATAAGGCGAATTCCCGTAACTCTTCGGTACTCCGAAAAATACCTGAATCACTCGGAACCTTTCCGAACTCCGAATATAGTCGTCCAATATATCGATCTTTACGTCTTGACCATTTTGAGACTCCTCGTCATGTCCCCGATCTCATCCGGGACTCCGAACTCCTTCGGTACATCAAAACTCATAAACTCATAATAAAACTGTCATCGAAACCTTAAGCGTGCGGACCCTACGGGTTCGAGAACTATGTAGACATGGCCGAAATATGTTTCCGGTCAATAACCAATAGCGGGACCTGGATGCCCATATTGGTTCCCACATATTCTACGAAGATCTTTATCGGTCAAACCGCATAACAACATACGTTGTTCCCTTTGTCATCGGTATGTTACTTGCCCGAGATTCGATCGTCGGTATCCAATACCTAGTTCAATCTCGTTACCGGCAAGTCTCTTTACTCGTTACATAATACATCATCTCACAACTAACTCATTAGTTGCAATGCTTGGAAGGCTTATAGTGATGTGCATTACCGAGAGGGCCCAGAGATACCTCCCCGACAATCAGAATGACAAAACATAATCTCGAAATACGCCAACCCAACATGTACCTTTGGAGACACCTGTAGTACTCCTTTATAATCACCCAGTTACATTGTGACGTTTGGTAGCACCCAAAGTGTTCCTCCGGTAAACGGGAGTTGCATAATCTCATAGTTACAGGAACATGTATAAGTCATGAAGAAAGCAATAGCAACATGCTAAACGATCAAATGCTAAGCTAATGGAATGGGTCAAGTCAATCACATCATTCTCCTAATGATGTGATCCCTTTAATCAAATGACAACTCTTTTGTCCATGGTTAGGAGACATAACCATCTTTGATAAACGAGCTAGTCAAGTAGAGGCATACTAGTGACACTATGTTTGTCTATGTATTCACACATGTATTATGTTTCCGGTTAATACAATTCTAGCATGAATAATAAACATTTATCATGATATAAGGAAATAAATAATGACTTTATTATTGCCTCTAGGGCATATTTCCTTCAGTCTCGCACTTGCACTAGAGTCAATAATCTAGTTCACATCATCATGTGATTTAACACCAATATTCATATCTGTATATGATTAACATCCATAGTTCACATTGTCATGTGACCAACACCCAAAGGGTTTACTAGAGTCAATAATCTAGTTCACATCGCTATGCGATTAACACCCAAAGAGTACTAAGGTGTGATCATGTTTTGCTCGTGAGAGAAGCTTAGTCAACGGGTCTGTCACATTCAGAGCCGTATGTATTTTGCAAATATTCTATGTCCACAATGCTCTGTACGGAGCTACTCTTGCTAATTGCTCCCACTTTCAATATGTATCCAGATTGAGACTTAGAGTCATCTGGATTAGTGTAAAAGTTTGCACCGATGTAACTTTTACAACGAACTCTTTTATCACCTCCATAATCGAGAAACATCTCCTTAGTCCTTACTAAGGATATTCTTGACCGCTGTCCAGTGATCTACTATTAGATCAAAATTGTATTCCTTTGCCAAATTCAGAGCAAGGTATACAATAGGTCTGGTACATAACATAGCATACTTTATAGAACCTATGACTGAGGCATAGGGAATGACTTTTCATTCTCTTTTCTATTTTCTGCCGTGGTCGGGATTTGAGTCTTACTCAATTTCACACCTTTGCAACACAGAAGAGAACTCTTTCTTTGACTGTTCCATCTTGAACTATTTCAAAATCTTGCCAAGGTATGTACTCATTGAAAATCTTATCAAGCGTCTTGATCTATCTCAATAGATCTTGATGCTCAATATGTAAGTAGCTTTTACTGAGGTCTTTCTTTTAAAGAACTCCTTTAAAACACTCATTTATGCTTTGCAGAATAATTCTACATTATTTCCGATCAACAATATGTCATTCACATATACTTATCAGAAATGCTGTAGTGCTCCCACTCACTTTCTTGTAAATACAGGCCTTTCCAAAAGTCTATATTAAACCATATGCTTTGATCAACTCATCAAAGCGTATATTCCAACTCCGAGATGCTTGCACCAGTCCATTGATGGATTGCTGGAGCTTGCACACTTTGTTAGCACCTTTAGGATTGACAAAAACTTTCTGGTTGCATCATATACAACTCTTCTTTAATAAATCCATTAAGGAATGCAGTTTTGACATCCATTTGCCAGATTTCATAAAATCTGGCAATTGCTAACATGATTCAGACAGACTTAAGCTTCGATACGAGTGAGAAAATCTCATCGTATTCAACACCTTAAACTTGTTGAAAACCTTTTGCAACAAGTCGAGCTTAGTAGATAGTAACACTACTATCAGTGTCCGTCTTCTTCTTGAAGATCCATTTATTTTCTATGGTTTGCCGATCATCGAGCAAGTCCACCAAAGTCCACACTTTGTTCTCATACATGGATCCTATCTCAGATTTCATGGCCTCCAGCCATTTTGCGGAATCTGGGCTCATCATCGCTTCCTCATAGTTCGTAGGTTTATCATGGTCTAGTAACATGACTTTCAAAACAGGATTACCGTACCACACTGGTGCGGATCTTACTCTGGAAGACCTACGAGGTTTGGTAGCAACTTGATCTGAAGTTTCATGATCATCATCATTAACTTCCTCACTAATTGGTGTAGGAATCACTGGAACTGATTTCTGTGATGAACTACTTTCCAATAAGGGAGAAGGTACAATTATCTCACAAAGTTCTACTTTCCTCCCACTCACTTCTTTCGAGAGAAACTTCTTCTCTAGAAAGGATCCATCTTAGCAACGAATAACTTGCCTCCGGATCTGTGATAGAAGGTGTACCCAATAGTTTCCTTTGGGTATTCTATGAAGACGCATTTCTCCGATTTGGGTTTGAGCTTATCAGGATGAAACTTTTTCACATAAGCATCGCAGCCCCAAACTTTAAGAAACGACAACTTGGGTTTCTTGCTAAACCACAGTTCATATGGTGTCGTCTCAACGGATTTAGATGGTGCCCTTTTAACGTGAATGCAGCTGTCTCTAATGCATAACCCCAAAACAATAGTGGTAAATCAATAAGAGATATCATAGATCGCACCATATCTAGTAAAGTACGATTACGATGTTCGGACACACCATTACATTGTGGTGTTCTAGGTGGCATGAGTTTGTGAAACTATTCCACATTGTTTTAATTGAAGACCAAACTCGTAACTCAAATATTTGTCTCCGCGATCAGATCGCAGAAATTTTATTTTCTTGTTATGATGATTTTTCCACTTCACTATGAAATTCTTTGAACCTTTCAACTATTTCAGACTTATGGTTCATCAAGTAGATATACCCATATCTGCTCAAATCATCTGGTGAAGGTCAGAAAATAATGATACTTTGCCACGAGCATCAACACTCATTGGATTGCATACATCGGTATGTATTATTTCCAATAAGTCAGTAGCTTGTTCCATTGTTCCGGAGAACGGAGTTTTAGTCATCTTGCCCAAAAGGCACGGTTCGCAAGCATCAAATGATTCATAACCAAGTGATTCCGAAGATCCATCTTTATGGAGTTTCTTCATGCGCTTTACACCGATATGACCCAAACGGCAGTGCCACTAATAAGTTGCACTATCATTATTAACTTTGCATCTTTTGGCATCAATATTATGAATATGTGTATCACTACGATCGAGATCCAACAAACTATTTTCATTGGGTGTATGACCATTGAAGGTTTTATTCATGTAAATAGAACAACAATTGTTCTCTGACTTTAAATGAATAACCGTATTGCAATAAACATGATCAAATCATATTCATGCTCAACGCAAACGCCAAATAACATTTATTTAGGTTTAACACTAATCCCGAAAGTATAGGGAGTGTGCGATGATGATCAGATCAATCTTGGAACTACTTCCAACACTCATCGTCACTTCCCCTTCAACTAGTCTCTGTTTATTCTGTAACTCCTGTTTCGAGTTACTAATCTTAGCAACCGAACAAGTATCAAATACTCAGGGGTTACTATAAACACTAGTAAGGCACATATCAATAACCTGTATATCAAATATACCCTTGTTCACTTTGCCATCCTTCTTATCCACCAAATATTCAGGGCATTTCCGCTCCCAGTGACCATTTCCTTTGCAGTGTAAGCACTCAGTTTCAGGCTTTGGTCTAGCTTTGGGCTTCTTCGCAGGAGTGACAACTTGCTTGTCTTTCCACTTGAAGTTCCCCTTTCTTTCCCTTTGCCCTTTTCTTGAAACTAGTGATCTTGTCAACCATCAACACTTGATGCTCTTTCTTGATTTCTACCTTCGTCGATTTCAACATCACGAAGAGCTCGGGAATCATTTTCGTCATCCCTTGCATAATATAGTTCATCACAAAGTTCTACTAACTTGGTGATGGTGACTAGACACTAGTAGAAAAAGGGTCAAACATGCAGCACATTAGTGCCGGTTTGTATTAGAGCCGGCACTAATGTATACATTAGTGCCGGTTCCAATGGCTAGCCGGGCCGCTCTCATTAGTACCGGTTCGTGGCTAACCTTTAGCACCAGTTTGTGCCACGAACTGGTACTAATGAGGGTGGTGGCAGGATGTTGTCAGTCTGGGCCCCCTCCAGCACCTTTAGTACCGGTTCGTGGCACGAACCGGTACTAAAGGTCCTCCTGCATATAAATCCTTCGTCCAGCTTGCTCTGTTCTTCCCCCTTTCCCCTCTTCTCTCCTCTCAGTTCTTCCTCTTCTCCCCTCGAGCTCATCACACATTTTGCCCAAAATTTGTCAAGATTTGAAGGCCCCCATCCATTCAAGTGGTCACAAAGGTTAGCAACTTTGTCCTTTCATCTCTCATTACTAGATTAGCTCTTGCAATGCTTTATATAGTTACTAATTTGTGAGTTTAGTAATTTGGGAGGAAATATATATATGTGCTAGTATTTGATTTATATGCAATTTGAGGTCAAAAATAACACTTAGTTTGCATATGTAGGTGTGGTTTACTTAGTGCCTTCTAAATCTCCGTCGTAACCACCGTCGATCGCCCGCACCGTCCCGTCACCGGCACCACCTTGTGGTGAGCCTCTTGTTCATGAAATTTTATATAAAAAATTGATGTTTGTGTGATTTGGATATATAGTTAATCATGTAATAATTATCTTACCCGTACGTTGTTTGTTATACATAGTGCCATGGTTTTGATATCCGTCCCCGTCGGCCCTCGTCCTTGTTATGATTCGGATGTGGTATATTCTCTTTTAAAACTATTTGTTGCATTTCGTGTTTATGACAAATTATGCCCATCAAGTTGACATAGATATTTTTATCTAGGAGGTATGTGAACCGGAAATTCCAATCGACCCTATTGTCGAGAGGTTAAATTTAGTTGAAAGAGAAAACGAGCACTTGAAAGAAAAATTGAAAAGAATTGAGGGGGAGAAGATGGAATTGGAGTTGCATGTTGCCGATGTCGTCGATGATCACAAGATCAAGATGGAGAAAATGCGCTTGAAGGATAGAAAGATTAGAAAATATGCCATCGATAGTGAGGCTTGGTATCATTATGTTGTTGGATCAATTGTTACCTTAGTTGCGATCTTGATCGCATTTGTTGTTGCATTTAAATGCTTTAGCTAGAGAGTTATTTGTTTGTTGCATTTAAGTGTTGTATGAACTTTATGTATGAACTTGTATTAATTTGGTCTATTCGGTGTTGTGTAATGAAGATGAGCCGGCAATGGATGTACGATGACCGATGCTCTCCCCAGTTCGTTGAGGGTGTGCATACTTTTCTACTTGCGGCTGAGGCAAACAAGCGGGCGGATGGTTTTATGCCTTGTCCATGTGCTGGCTGTAAGAATGGTCACAATTACTCTACGTCAAGAACCATTCACGTCCACCTGTTTGAGTCCCGTTTCATGCCCCACTATAATGTTTGGACCAAGCACGAAAAAAGAGGGGTTATGATGGAAGACAATGAAGAAGAAGAGGACGACGATAGCTATCCTAGCCATGGGTTCCCTGAATACGATGATACAACAATGGGGAAGAAGCTGAGCCGGTAATGCGGGAAGAAGCTGAGCCGGCAATGCGGGAAGAAGCTGAAGAAGAGGCATCAGATGAGCCCGTTGATGATCTAGGTCGGGCCATTGCCGATGCAAAGAGAAACTGCGCAAGTGATTTGGAGAAGAAGAAGTTGCAGCGCATGTTAGAGGATCACAAAAAATTGTTGTACCCAAATTGCGTAGGTGACAAGAAAAAGCTGGGCACCACACTAGAATTGCTGCAATGGAAGGCAGAGAATGGTGTATCTGACAAGGGATTTGGAAAGTTCCTGGTAATGATAAAGGATATGCTTCCAAAGGACAACGAATTGCCCAAGAGTACGTACGAAGCAAAGAAGGCTGTCTGCCCTCTAGGGTTAGAGGTGCAGAAGATACATGCATGCCCTAATGATTGCATCCTCTACCACGGTGAGTACGAGGATTTGAACGCTTGCCCGGTATGTGGTGCATTGCGCTATAAGATCAGCCGCGATGAGCCTGGTGATGTCGAGAGCGAGCGCCCCAGGAAGAAGATTCCTGCCAAGGTGATGTGGTATTCTCCTATAATACCACGGTTGAAACGTTTGTTCCAAAACAAAGAGCATGCCAAGGCGATGCGATGGCACAGAGAAGACCGTAAGAAAGACGGAAAGTTGAGAGTACCCGCTGACGGGTCGCAGTGGAGAAAAATCGAAAGAAAGTACGGGAAGGAGTTTGCAGATGACGCAAGGAGCGTATGGTTTGGTCTAAGCGCAGATGGCATTAATCCTTTTGGGGAGCAGAGCAACAACCATAGCACCTGGCCTGTGACTCTATGTTTGTATAACCTTCCTCCTTGGTTGTGCATGAAGCGGAAGTTCATTATGATGTCAGTGCTCATCCAAGGCCCTAAGCAACCCGGCAACGACATTGATGTGTACCTAAGGCCATTAGTCGAAGAACTCTTACAACTGTGGAATGGAACAGGTGTACGTGCGTGGGATGAGCACATGGGGGAAGAATTTGACCTAAAGGCATTGCTGTTCGTGACCATCAATGATTGGCCTGCTCTTAGTAACCTTTCAAGACAGACAAACAAGGGATACCGCGGATGCACGCACTGTTTGGATGATACCAACAGTATATACTTGAATAGTTGTAAGAAGAATGTGTACCTGGGACATCGTCGATTTCTTCCGAGCAGGCATCCCGTAAGAAAGAAAGGCAAGCATTTCAAAGGTGAGGCGGATCACCGGACGAAGCCTCGCCACCGTACTGGTGCTGATGTACATGATATGGTCAAGGATTTGAAGGTGATATTTGGAAAGGGTCCTGGCGGACAACCTATTCCGAAGGACGCAGACGAACACGCACCCATGTGGAAGAAGAAATCTATATTTTGGGACCTGCCATATTGGAAAGACCTAGAGGTCCGCTCCGCAATCAACGTGATGCACGTGACGAAGAATCTTTGCGTGACCCTGCTTGGCTTCTTGGGCGTGTATGGGAAGACAAAAGATACACCTGAGGCACGGGAGGACCAGAAACGTATGCACAGAGAAGACGGCATACATCAGGGTCATGCAAGCTACGCTCTTACCAAAGAAGAGATGGAAATCTTCTTTGAATGCCTGCTCAGTATTAAGGTACCGTCTGGCTTCTCGTCGTATATAAAGGGAATAATAAACATGGCAGAGAAAAAGTTCCAGAACCTAAAGTCTCATGACTGCCACGTGATTATGACGCAACTGCTTCCGGTTGCATTGAGGGGGCTTCTACCGGAAAACGTTCGATTAGCCATTGTGAAGCTATGTGCATTTCTCAATGCAATCTCTCAGAAAGTAATCAATCCAGAAATCATACCAAGGTTACAGAATGATTTGGTGCAATGTCTTGTCAGTTTTGAGTTGGTGTTCCCACCATCCTTCTTCAACATCATGACGCACGTCCTAGTTCACCTATGCGAAGAGATTAACGTTTTGGGTCCTGTATTTCTACACAATATGTTCCACTTTGAGAGGTTCATGGGAGTCTTAAAGAAATATGTTCATAACCGTGCTAGGCCAGAAGGAAGCATCTCCAAGGGCCATTAAAATGAGGAGGTCATTGAGTTTTGTATTGACTTTATTCCTGACCTTAAGCCGATTGGTGTTCCTGAATCACGGCATAAGGGCAGACTGGATGGAAAAGGCACGCTAGGAGGGGAACAAATAATATGTATGGACGGACATTCTCTCACTGAAGCACACTACACAGTTCTACAGAATTCCACCTTGGTGGCTCCGTATATGGATGAACACAAGAATTTGCTACGCTCCAAACACCCGTGCGGTCTGATGACTGGATTACACGTGAACAAACCAGGGGTTTCGCCAACTGGTTGCAGACACGTACCATGCATGACACCTCTATTGAAGATGACCTGTACTTGCTGTCCCAGTTACCATCTTCGAATATAATGACTTTCAAAGGGTACGAGATAAATGGTAATACATTTTACACGATCGCCCAAGATAAGAAGAGCACCAACCAAAACAGTGGTGTCCGCTTTGATGCAGAAACCAAGACGGGAAAGGAAACATATTATGGTTATATACAGGACATATGGGAACTTGACTATCGACGTGGTTTAAAGGTCCCTTTGTTTCGGTGCAAATGGGTCAATATGACACGAGGCGGGGTAATGGAAGACCCGCAGTACGGAATGACAATAGTGGATCTCAACAATCTTGCATATGCAGACGAACCATTCGTCCTAGCCAATGATGTGGCACAGGTTTTCTATGTGAAGCACATGTCTACCAAGCCAAGAAAAAGAAAAGATAAGGAAGCGAATGCATCGTACGATGAGCCAAAGCGGCACATAGTTCTTTCTGGGAAGAGAAACATCGTGGGAGTGGATGACAAGACAGACAAGTCAGAAGATTATGAAAAGTTTGATGAAATTGCTCCATTCACAGTGAATATTGACCCGAGCATCCCGTTAAATGATGAAGATTTTCCATGGTTACGGCGCAAAGGGACACACGCGAAGAAAAAGTTTCACACCCAAAGATCTGGGATGTGATCGGCTTCACTATCATCACTTTCTTCTGTGTTTCACACCCAGGAGGGAATGTCTGTAATAGTTAGGGTAGTTATGTGTTTTGGCATTTGAAACGCGAAGAAATTTTATGTGCAAACAAATTCTTTTCATGCATTTACTGATTTTTTTTCCAGCTAAATGACCCTGAAATTGAAAAGCAATTCAAATGAACTCAGAAAAGGTTGAAAGTTGGCATGGTATCATAATTTCATACAAATAGCATGTGCAAGAAAGTAGAGAGGGTTACGGCAAAAACTGAATGCACTTCGTACAAATTTCAAATAATTCAAAATTTAAACTATTCAAATTTGAAATCTACCGGCACTAACAGAAAGTTTGTAATTTTTTGTACCTAAAGCAAAAATATTCACAAAGAAACTCTAAATACAGCAAAAAACAACTCAAAAATAAATAAAGCAAAAAAAATAAAGCAAAAAAAATACGAAAAAAAAGCCCGCGTACTCGGCCAAAGCGGCCTGCATACGACTAGCGACACAACCTTACGTTGGGCCAGGATGCAGGCCCGCGAAGGCCCAGTAGGCCCACAAGGCGAGGAGGACAGGTAGGCCTAGTAGGCCTGATTAGGAGAGGAGCTCGAGAGAGCTACCGCACTGGGGCTTATAAACCAGTGCGGTAGCCCCTCGATTAGCGAGGTGGGACTAAACTTCCGCACCGCACCTGCGCCAGCGCACCACCTTTAGTACCGGGTCGTGGCACAAACCGGCACTAAAGGGGGGGCCTTTAGTACCGGTTTGTGCCACCACCCGGTACTAAAGGGGGTCGCTTCCCGCCGCTTGGCCTGGCTAAAACAGGCCTTTAGTACCGGTTGGTGGATCCAACCGGTACTAAAGGTGCCCTCTATATATACAACTGCTACGAAAATTTCAGTTTCCCTCTGTTCCGTCGTCTTCGTCACCGTCGCCGCTGCCCTCGATCGTCTCCGACGTCGCCGCTCGTCTCCGTCGCCGCCCCCGTCCCCGTCGCCGCCCCCGTCCCCGTCGCCGCCCTCGTCTCCGTCGCCGCCCC
>NC_041391.1:695847064-695869604 GCF_002162155.2 Triticum dicoccoides | reverse complement strand
CCGCCCCGGCCGTCGCCTCGCCGTCGCCTCTCCTCGCCGTCGCCTCGCCTCGCCGTCGCCTCGCCGTCGCCATCGCCCGCTGTGAACCCTCCAGCCCTGAGCCCGTACACACACACACAAGCATCTTTAATTAGTTTAGATAATTAGTCTTTAATTAGTTTAGATTATTTAGATTATTATTTTGTATGTTTAATTATTTTAGATAATTAGTGTTTAATTAGTTTAGATTATTTAGATTATTATTTTTTCACTATTATATATGTATGAATGCTTGTTAGATGGATATAATTAGTGCTTAATCAGTTAGAAATTAGTGTTATATAGAAATGTTAGAAATTAGTGTTATATAGAAATGTTAGAAATGTTAGAAATTTTAGTGTTATTTAGATTATTTAGATTAGCATAATTAGTGTTATATAGAAATGTTAGAAATTTTAGTTATCAAAATCCAATTATTAAAAAAATGTTACTTTTTGCGGGAATATAGCTAGTATTTGTTCTCGACGATGCCCGGCCCGCATCCTCGCCGTCCACCCGTCCGCGACGACGTTCAGCCGACCCATGTCCGGGACTGGGCTCCGCCGGGCTGGCACTGGGAGGTGCTGCTTGGAGGGGCACGCCGCTTGATGAGGAACCCGACCGCGGGTCTCGTCGTCGACCCTGATCTCGTTTGGTGGCGTTCGCGTGGGCCAGTTTCGGTGCGGAGGGACCCGGCCCCGCCGGAGGTGGTACGTCGCCGTGTTAGGGAGGAGGACGAGCACGTCCATCGCTACATGGTTGCGTTAGAGGGCGGTAGGTTCTCCAATACGTGGCAGTATCTTCGGGGATCTCACTTCAGCTATGATCCTGTGAGGGTTCCTTCTCTTTGGGTGTCCACTGCCCGCGCCAGAGGAACCGCGAGTGTCCTAGATTCTTCTGTAGTATTCGATCTTTATTAGCTAATAGCCAGTGATGTACTATTCAATATTATATATTATTCGAGACGATGTATTCGAGATTATATCTATTATTCTAGACGATGTATTCGAGATTATATCTATTATTCGAGACGATGTAATTTGAATACTAAATTGTTTTATATTTCTTTTGGATTAGTTAAACAAAAGCTATGGCAGACAATACCGACAGAGAGGGAGAACAGACCATGTTCGATATGATACGCGGGCCAGATGATAATCAGAATGAAGAAGATTATGACGGCTCCGAATTTCTAAACAACACCGGAGAGGGTGATATGATATTCGATCGCGACGACGAAATTGATGAAGTCATGAACTACGATTATAACGATGACGAAGAACATGTTGATCCTGAAACAACAAAGACCGGCGAGGTATATATATTTATATAAGCAGGCATCTGGTGATCATCCCATGTTTTAAATGACTTGAAGATATATTAACGAATCGATCTTTGTTCTTTCAGCCATCCGGGTCGAGCAAATCTTCAGGCAAAATGATGAAACGAGGCCCGAACAAAAAGTTGAAGCCGGGCGTAAAGTACAATATCGAGGCATGCAGCCCTACTAGCAAACCATTAGCGCCTAAGAAGATTGCGGACAAGTTCGTTCGTCAGTGCGGAGTTCTTGTGAAGGACCAACTCCCGATCAAACTTCAAGAATGGAGAGAGCCAGCAAAGCCACGTCCAGATGTTACTTTTGTCGACAAGAATCAAAAAGATCTGCTTTGGGATACTCTCATGGAACATTTCACCCTACCAGATCATTTCACAGAAGCAGATGTGCAGAAAGTCAAGGAGGCTGCTCTTAGGATGATGGCGATTGCATTCAAGAACCACAAGAATCGTGAATGGAAGAAGTACGTCAAGGGAGGAAGGAAGACTCCAGTATTCAAGGGAACACTAGAGAACCAACATGATCATTGGGACGATTTCGTGAAATTCAAGGTTTCGGAATTAGCTAAGGAACGGTCGAGAATAAACAAGAAGAATACCGAAAAAAAGGATAAGTTCCATAAGCTGGGGCCAGGTGGCTATGTGGTGACAATGCCTAAGTGGGATAAGTCTGAGAAAGAGATGGAGGATGCAGGTGTCACTCCGGCTACTAAGAGCTGGCCCCCCAGGGTCAGGACTTGGTTCTATGCGCATGGGGGGGAGTTGGACCTGGAGACAGGCAATGTTTCGACGAGGGCAAGTCTGAAGGAAGCCGACGATGCGATACTTGTTGCAATAGAAGAGGCATGAACGGGGGTGTTCCAGCCCAACAGAGAGAACGACGAGCTTACGCGTGCCCTGGGAAATCCTGAACACCCGGGTAGAACACGAGGCAAGGGTGCTATTCCGTGGTATGAGGGGTTTTCAGTCTGGAACACCGACTACAGAACCCGTGCGAGAAAGAAGATTGCGGAGGAGAAGAAGAGGAAGATGGAGGAGGAGCAGAGGAAGCGGGACTATGAACGCCTTCAAGGCCTAGAAGCAAGTCAAGCGGAATTGGCAGTCAAATTCCAGCGGCAGCAGGAGCAGATCGACTCACTTACCCATCAAAGGGGGTCTCAGCAGCTGCAGCAGCTAGCGGATGATCCAGCATTGGATAGCACCGGCCCATCCACGCCGAGAAGCAGCGTGGGTTCGGCCGCCTCGGACGATGCAATGCTAGGTAGATACCCCGTGGATGACATCACGGAGAACACTAACTGCGAGCTACACGTCAAAATGAAGAACATATCCATGAAGGTGGCGGACGGCTGTGCTTTCACAAATCCCCCCGAGGCAACCTTCCATTGCAACCCGATTCCAGCGGGCTATGCTCGTGTCTTGGTTGATGAGGTGGTGGACCCACCATATTCGGGGCTACAGCTTGACATTGCTGGAGGTGACGGCGAGCGCTTTCTCGGAGAGGCCAAACATCGTATCATCCTATGGAAAAAGGATTGCATCATCTTTCGAAGGCCACCGACACCGCGTCAGCCGACTCCTCGTCGAAGTCCGCCACCAAGTCAGCAGTCTCCCGCTCCTGCAAGTCCACCAAGTCCGGCAAAGTGTCAGGCCACTCCTCCTCCTCCAAGTCCGGCAAAGTGTCAGGACAATCCTCCTCCTCCAAGTCCGCCACAGCGTCAGACGTCCACTCCTCCTCCAAGTCCGGCACAACCTCAGGCCACTCCTCCTCGTCCAACTCAGTCCCGTCAGCCGTCTCCGCCGCCTCAGCAATCGCAGAAGAGACACCCCTCAGCTATGGTGCATAGCGGTACGAGTCGAGGTAGTACAGGAAGTACAGGCGGAGGCAAGCGATATAAATATGGTCCAAGCCTCAAGCCTCTTCTGCAGAGGTCTTATGACAGGTCCGAGGAGGAAATCACAGCCATATCGAAGGCCGAGGTGGAAGCCCATTTTGCACCAAAACCGCCACCGCCGCCAAGGGAGAAAGTGCCTGAGGAAACGATTGACCACTTCATTCGTATGGCTCAACCACCAGCTCCCAAGCCTGTTGACACAGACTATGAGCGCCACATCAGGAAGTTAAATCGAGCACGTCTACAAAGGGAGGCGAGCACGTCTAAATCGGGATCGAGCAAACAAGAAGCAGCTGCCAAAAAATGCGGGAAAACCATTCCCCAGCTGGGAGAACAGGCGGCGCAATCGATCCCCTCGCTTGTTGTGCCAACAACAGGTGACAGTATGCGCGCCCAATATTATTGTGGGCAAACAGTGCATGTTCCCGAGGTGGGCAATGTGGTAATAACAGAGGAGCATATAATGCAGGCTGAAGTTCTCAACATCACTGTTGGACAACTCCTCGAGATCGAGCCCATGCCTTTGCTTAGAGAGGATGAAGTAAAACGGAAATATGTCCGGGGCCAACCTTTGGTTGCGCCAGACAAGGTTAAGAACCTCCCAACGAGAATGTATGAATTGCATCAATGGTACATGAACATTACCAAGATTTCAGATCGATTGTCCCTCATGGTGAATGTCAAGCAGGACCATTACTACCATGAGAAAGCTGTGTCCGTTGAGTATTCAGAACTATTTCAGTTATATAATCAAGACGCACTCGACAAATCTCTCGTCAGTTGCTATTGTTTGTAAGTGATTTCTTTCTGTAATTTTTGATCAATCATTACATGGAATTATCCTTACTATATATTCTTTTCTGTGGTATTATATGCAGGATGAAGATGTATGAAATGAAAAAATCTGGATGCTATGGCATTGGGTTCATTGACCCAAATACCATTAATGAGTACACATGGAATCTTGCAACTTCTCAAGCAAGTGTAGAGAAAAGCATGCTAGAGTTCTTGAAGCGCCTCAATAGCAATGAAGATATACTACTTCCTTACAACTTCCTGTGAGTTAATATAAATTCTGTTTTTGCTTACTAGCTAGCTAGATGTTAATAATTAAATGTATACGGTTTACGATAGTTGATTAATTTTATGCACATGCCCGCTTAATTAAGACATGCAAACGTGTGCGCATGCAGTTTCCACTAGATCTTGTTAGTCATTAAAGTTGACAAAGCAACAGTTGAAGTACTCGACTCGCTACTTAAAGAAGATAAAGACTACACCATCATGAAGGGGATAGTCAACAGGTAATTTCAATCATTATTAACTATATCTCGGCCTATTATTAGTTCGTCATTTCCTGATATGAACTATTTAATAACCCCTTTATTGATTTTCTTTGCCGGCGGGCAGGGCTTGGGCAAAGTTCATCAAGGTGACTCCAGGCAAATGGCCAAAAAAGTTGTTTTAACATCGACCAAGGGTAAGTAATTAAGTAGTACTAGCTAGATAGCCATCTATTTAATTCTTGTTTCAATACCATTAATTAATTATCATGCTTGATTAATTATTATCTGATTCAATTCCATTCTCGTAAAGGCCCTGAAGCAGGCGTCGGAGAATGATCTATGTGCATTCTACGTTTGTGAGAACATTCGCATGATGGCGTCCGAAAGGAGCAGATCTCAAAGACAGGACTGGGTACGTTGTCAGAACTCTATTCACACCATTATTGATATCTTGTAACACAACTAATACACATGCATATTGATCTCCTTCTTAATAGTTCAGAGAGGTGCGGGATAAGCTCCTAACAGCGGACCGCATACTAGCATTTCAAGAGGAAATAGCCGGATTTTTGCTCAACCAGGTCATAGATCCCAAAGGAGAATACTATTACCCGCTACCGCCCCCATGAACCACTTGTCATCGTGCTCCGAAGGCACCAAGGCAACATGTAGGAGAAATTGCATATGTATATACATGTGTATGTGTGAATAGTTAATGGTGTTGGCTGTGAGACATTCGATGATATATATATATATATATATATATATATATATATATATATATATATATACATACATACATACATATATAGGTAAAACCAAATATATGCGGTTCTACGTACGAGAAAATCTATTTATATATATGCATAACGTGTACAATTTGTAGTATCGTGAAATACCAGCAGACAAAAAAGAATTAAATGGAAAATAAAGCCAAATTGAAAGCACAAAATTAAAGCAAAAATTAAAAAAAGCACCCAAACATTTAGTACCGATTGGTGTTACCAACCGGTACTAATGTCCTACACGCACCCGGGCCTGGCTCGTGCCACGTGGTGGCTCTTTAGCGCCGATTCATGACGAACCGGTACTAAAGGGGGGGAGACCTTTAGTCCCCACTCTTTAGTGCCGATTTGCGAACCGGCACTAAAGGACGTCACGAACCGGCACTAAAGGCCGGTTCTGCACTAGTGACCACCGGGGGCAGCCACGTTCCTCAGGGTGTGTTTGGTAGCATGTATGGACCTAACCTAGTTCTTCTCCTCTCATACATGCTGAGTGTAGACATGCTGAGTCCATGCAGTTGTTGTTGTTTGGCAGTGATGTATGCGCTGAGGCATGCTGAGCTGAGATTTTGTTTGGCAGCCTGCATGTGTTTAGACATGCTGAACAATTTCGAATTCTGAATATTTTTTTGAATGATGAACAAAATAAAAAAATATCAACACAAATTTAAACATATTTTGAAAATTAAACAAAATTTGAAATTCTAAACTTTTTTGAAAAATAAACTAAAATTTGGAATTCTGACTTTTTTTAAAAATTCGAACATATCTGAAATTCCGAGTTTGTTTGAAATTTAAACAAATATTGAAATTTTGAATATTTTATAAAACTTAAAATTCTATTTTTTTCAACATTCAAACAAATTTTGATTTCCTTTTGAAATTCCAAACATTTATGATTTTTTTAGAAAAATTGAAATTTCTAATATTTATAGAAAATTCAAACAAATTTTGAAATTTTGATTTTTTTTAACTTAAACAATTTTGAAATTAATTTTTTCCCATTTTTTCTGAAATTATGAAGTTTTTCGAAAATTTAAACAAATTTTAAAATTCTGATTTTTTTTTGAAAAAATAAACATATCTAGACGTGGTCTGGTCGGTGGGGACGAGTGTCAGGGCCAGCATAGCTGCCTCCATGCACCCTGTCTGGGGTGCATGAGATGAGCATGGCTAAGGGCACTTTTATGCATCAGATAGCATAGCCCAGGTGAGCCCATGCACCCTATCAAACAAGCAAAAGTGGGTCGGATTGAGAACTTTTGCCCTCATACACCCTCCATGCACCCTACCAAACACACTCTCAGGTTTGCATCCCATCCCATCCCATCGCTTGATTGGTAACCAGGGTATACCCCTTATTTTTCTTGACCAATTAATCGGGCCTGCATGCAGGGTCGCCAGCCCCGGGTCCAACTGCCGCATCTTGGCGTCGTCGACACGCCGTATCTTGGTCGCGCGGCGAGGGGTCTGGCCCGACGCCGGCGTACGACGGGTTAGAGGAGGCACTGCAAGAGTACTACAGGAATGCTAGTTGCAGGGCCGACCCTGGTGCATGGGCGGTGGGACGGCGGCCCAGGGCCCAGGCGGGAGGGGGCCCATGATGTAGTACATATACATACTAATGCCCAGCAAAAAATAGTAAAAAAGCGAGATGGGCTAGGGCGCGAGGCCCATGCGATTACGAAGCGTTACGCTAGCGCTAGCGATCGGTACCGGCTCCTCATTTTCTTTTCCTTTGTCTGGAGTCTGGACGGTTGGTCTCTAATCTCTTCGTCCTGCCTGCCACTCGGCGCTCGGCGCCTTGCCGTCTCGGCCTCCGCCGGCTTGCCGTTGTGCGCGCCGCATAGCAATCCGGTAACCCAAAGTCTGCAACGAGCCAACGAGGAAATCCATGATCCATTCCATCCGTCAGTTTCTTCAGCCCGTATATATATCCATGATCCATCCATGTTCCTGATGACCTAATCCATCCCCCCAGATCCCAATTTGACAATTTCAGTAGTATGTACGTATTCAACTATCCACATGTATGTCTAGGGTTCCAATCATCCGATTATAAATTCTTAATTCTTTGTACCCTCTTTTCTTCATGATTTTAGGACATTATCCTGCCATGTTGCCTAAGAAGAAGATTTTGGTGCTGAAAAAAGGAGAAGAAAAAAAGAAAGTATTATTGCATCAAAAAACGTCCGAAGAAACTTTTTCTGAAGCACTGAAGTATTATTGTTGTCGATGGAGTCAGTTGAATTTGATTCTTATTTGAGGTAATCATGGCATGTTAGTTTTATTTTGCCATCTTTTTAGTATTATTGTGGTCGATGGAGTCAGTTCAAATTTAGTTATTATTGTTGTCGATGGAGTCAGTTGAATTATTATAGTCAAATTTGGTTGAAATTTATATAGGGGCCCATGTCACCGAGTTCGCCTAAGGCCTTCTAAAACACAGGGCCGGCCCTGGCTAGTTGGAAGCTAATCGACGCGCTGGCGGCGTGCGGTATGCTCGTCATGGGAGTGCGGCGAGTTCCTGGCTCCATTGCTCGTCCAGAACAGTTCCTGGCTCCATTGCTCGTCCAGAACATAAGGCCATCTGGAAACTAAAAGCTGAGGGGAATGTAAAAATTCATCACCTGGTTCCTTGCCCAAAACCCTCACCCTGCCACTGACAGACCACGAGCCAGAGCATGCAAAGATGGGCTTGCTCTCCTATCTGATCAAGTGATCGAATCAGCTGCCCATCTCGGCATCCCCTATGTCAATGTCCTTTGGGCGCACAAGTTTGGTTAAGACCGAACCATTTATTTCCAGAACTCCTGTTCGGGACCTTAAGCGCCAAGTCGCCAAACCGGCGCTCATGCGCCTCCTCGTATGGGCCGGCCCAACACATGCGAATTCCGGGTCACACACGAACTCCAGGGTCGCTTGCTTGGTTGGACTGGTTGACTGGCCAGTCGTTTGACCATTGACCATTGCCTTTTCCCAAAAAATGTTTATGAAAAGGGCAGCACTCTGCGCCGGTGCGCCGGCCGAAAGTTTCGGTCTGTCGCACTGCAACCACCCGATGCATGTGCCTACGGCCGTTCGATTGGATCCAAGAAAAAAAAATGAATCACCCCAGCTCTCTTTCTTCTTCCTCGGGCAGTCCTGTTCGGGGGAGCGCGGCGCCGCGCCTCCTGTCCCCTTCGGTGGTCGTCGGTCCCCATCCTCGCCGGTCTTCCTCGTCGCCGCCGAACCCCGCCCTCGTCGGACGTCCTCGTCGTCGGTCCCCGCCGTCGCCGGCCGTCCTCGTCGCCGGTCCCCATGCAACAACTCCACCTGAGTTGCAGCTCTTGACGGCGGCGGTTGTAGCTCGGCCGCCGCCCCTCGCCACTGATGCTCGCTGCAGGAAATTATGTCGATGGCGGCCGTCAGTCAATCAACGCCATTTTGAATGGATGTAGCAAAAAATTCACCCGTAGTAGCAAAAAATAAACTACAGTTGCAGCAAAAATCAAACACCGTCGCCGTCTTCGCGAGGTCGCAACTCCACCTTGCATGGATGTAGCAAAAATTTCAGCGGTAGTAGCAAAAAACTACTAGGGTTGCAGCAAAAATCGTCGTTGTCATCATCGCGAGGTCGCAGCTCCGCCTGATGGATGTAGCAAAAAGCTTAGCTGGTAGTAGCAAAATCCAACTACGGTTGCAACTTCCCCTTGTTATGAAGTGCCATTGAAGCTTTCTGTGTCTATGGTTGAAGCTTTTTTCAATAGCTGTTGAAGCTTTTCTAGGTGACGGTTGCAACACTTGCATACGCGGGTGGATCCGGCCATGGCGGTAAGCAGCCATGGCGGCCGGCGAGGGAGCGCCTGACCGTCGGCAATGGAGCCTCTGGTGGCCCAGTCGCAGCCCGATAGGAAAGGAGGAGGGGATGTGCGCGCGTGAAGGATGTAGGTAGGGGATGGATCTGGCCATGGCAGCAGGCAGCCATGGCGGGTGCGTGAGGGAGCGCCTGGCCACCGGCGATGGAGCTCGTGGTGGCCCTCGTCGCAACCCAGGGAGAGGAGGGGATGCACGCGTGAGGGCTGGAGGTAGGGGATGGAGGCGGGGCGCGGGGCCACTGCGTATTGCGCGTTGGGCCAGCGTGGCGAGCGAGCTGGCCGAAAGTTCGGCCGGTGCACCGCGCCCAAACGTTTCCCTTATGAAAATAGGAAAAAGTTGTGCATTTTTGAAAAGTTCATGGATATGAAGAAGTTCACGAATTTGAAAAAAAAATAACTATTTGAAATAATTCTAAAGCTTGAAAAAAATATTTGCGAATCTGAAACAAATGTTCATGAAATTGGAAAAATATCACGAATATGAAAATTGTTCATGATTTTCAAATAAGGTTAAGAAAATTCAAAAAATTCAAAAAAATACAAATGAAAAACCAAAAAAAGGTGGGAAACAGAGAAAAAAATTCCGGCTGAAACCCAATAAAAACTGCAAAAACAAAGGACCATAAAAACCATCCTGAAAAACCGGTGCTTGGAAGATGGAAAGCGCTTAAAATAAGCCGGATGATTTCTCGTGTTTGTAAGCCGCGTCCTGCGCCGTCTGATCCCATGCGATCGTGTGGCGCGCGCCTCTGTGTCCCCACGTAAGAACGTAGCCTCCCTTCGTTAGTTTCTTATAACCTGTACGTAGCTAGCTTAACTTTTTCAGTTGGCGTGACCTTTAGTCAGTTAGTACAAATAGTTCTGGATGTTGATCGCGGGTGTTGGTTTTGATTTGGTATTAGCAAGCACATGGAGTCAAGGTTATTTCGGACGTAGCGTCCTTACGTCCCCGCCGCCGCCGCCGCCATCGAAGCATGGCATCGCAACATCATCGGAGCAGCCGGACCGCCATGGCCACATCGCTGCACGCCGTCACATCAACATCGGAACAGTCATGTCAGTCGTCACAACACTGCCTTGCAACATCATAGAAGTAGTCGGGCCTCCATTGTAACATCGCCGCGGTTGTCGAAGCATGACAACGCATCATCGCCACCAATGTTCGAAGCACACCGTCACAACATCGTCGTGGCCATTGGAGCATACCGTCGCAACATCGTCACGACCGTCGAAGCACACAACGGACATTCAAAGCATGTCGTCGCGCCATCACTGTGGCCGTTGCAGCACACCTCGTAGCATCACCACGGCCATCGAAGCATGTCGTTGCGGCATCGTTGCAGCCCACCACGAGCATGTCGTTGTGCTAACGTCGCGATCATCACAACTCACCTCGTAGCATCACCGTCACGGTCGAAGCAAGCCATCGCAACATCCTTAAAGAAGCAGAGATGCCGTTGCAGATCTTTTGAAGCATGTCATCGCGCCATCGTCGGGGCCGTCGCAACACACCTCTTAGCATCGCCGCAACCATTGAAGCAGCCGGATGTCGCAAAGACCACTGTCCAGTGTCGCAGCACTGCCTCATGACCTCACACGCATGTAGGAGCCATCCGGCCCGTGTTACGCCCTGCTTCGAGGCGTGCTACAAGCAAATGTTGTGAGCCATGTTGTGGGAGTGTTGCCAGTGCTACGATTCCTTGTAGCAATGAGTGACCACATCATGGTCCTTCTTGCAATGGGCGACTAAAGGCCCATGTACTTTTGCAAGGTCATGCAAACTGGAGTTGAGTGCAATATGATCCATGTTGCAATGGGTGATCAAATATCCATGTTTTTGCAATGCCATGCAAGTCATAGATGGCAACAACATTTTCCATATTGCAAGGTCGACCACCTCCGCTGTGAGCGGAGTGTGTGACACTGCAAGCCGCCACATACTTTCTTTTTGTTGGAAAGCCCGTCGTCGCTATCGGGCATGAGACGTGTGATAGTCAAGCGAGAAGCATGCCCATGCTACAAAACTAGCCTTCCACTATATTTCTTCTTTCTAATACTGCAAATATCTGAGCACAACATGAGTCATGCTGCAAACAATGAGTCGCAACCAAGGAGTGTTTTCAACCCGAGTGCAACAAGGGTCATGTTGCAAACGATGGGTCATATATGAATGGACAAGGAGTGTTTGCAACATGGCTCATGTTGCAAATCTCTAAACACAAAATGGGTCATGTTGCAAACGGTGGGTAGCAGTCAATGCGGGCGCAACATGGGTCATTGTTGCAAACAATTGGACGCAACTGAACGGCCGAGGAGTATTTGCAATGCAAGCGCAACTTGAATCATGCTGCAAACCCCTGAGTGTGACATGGGTCATGTAGCCAGAATGGGTCGCACTTAACGCAAGCTTAATATGGGTCATGTTGCAAACAATTGGACGCGGCTGAACGGCGGAAGAGTATTTACAACACAAGCGCAATTTGAATCATGTTGCAAACCCTTGAGTACGACATGGGTCGGTCATATGTTGCAAACAGCGTGTCGAAGCTGAACGACGGATGCAAATCTAACGGCTGTCACGCACAGGATTCAATGGCTAGGGAGGAAACAACTCATGTGCGTGCGTAGCACGCTCATGCTTTGTTTTCCATTCATAACAGCCTACATAAAACATTAGTCTAGCTAGTCGTTCAAATGACAAGCTGAAAAGGTAAGTGTGCGGGCCATGTAAATAAAAGAAGGCTGGGTGGACCGCTGGGTTTCAGAAATGATCACGTCCCCCTTTTGAAGAAAAAAGAAATCATCACGTCGCTGTCTAACAACTAGAGACGTCCGATCTGGTAGGATCGAACGGCTGATTAGGCGACTGATCGAAAATCAGCCAGATGACAGGTAGTACTGGCCAAGATGCACGTTTTGGGCCAGTCCGTTGTGACAGCCAGGATCAGGCGTGGGTACAATTAAGGTTGTAACCGACGCCTTAAGTGCTGAATAGGGTCTGGCATTTATTTCCGCAAACCCGAGCATCCTTAACAAGCCCCTTTGAGCCCTGATGGGGAATGGTGGAAGCCTTAGCATCCTTAACAAGCCGCTGCCCAAAGGAAAATTGCAATGGCGGCGGCTTACTTCGTGTGGAATATCCCTGATGAACAAAATTGTGGGCATCTTCACAAGTGTCTAGTCGACCACGCTTGTAGGATTAATACTGACATTATAACATTCTAATTTATTGAATTTAGATGTTAAAACATGCCATTTATGCACATCACATAACTAATGCACCATTTGGTGTTTTTTTTAGCCTGGTTACATGGACACGAGTTCTTTGCAAAAAAAAACATGGATACAAGTTCTAGACGGTAAAGAGGCGCACAACACACACACCACCACGCGCACTTGATGTGCGCCTAATAAGAGCTACAGCTTATACAAATGTCTTGGGAAACTTTGAAAGCCATCTGACTCCATGAATGGTGGGTACGTCATCATCCTTGTGGCCCGTAGAAGTGTGAGGTATTTGCAAGGGGAAAAAAATACTCCATGTGAGACAACCATGTCGATCCCAGGGATCGATATTGGGGAAGCTGTGTGGCCACCGGCACAACTGACCATCAAGCATAGGCACATCCTCGCATCATTTTGTGTTTACATGAATTAATTTGGATATTTTATAAACCCAAAGTTAGGGAATTATTTAAATGCCCATATTAGATCCTGTGGCATAAAATGATTTTCCAAACCCGCATTGGGTTGGATTTTTTCCCTAAAAGATCTATATTAGCCCTACTATTTTTGGGTATTTTTGGAATTTTTGAATTGAAATTGTATTATTTTAAGGCCATATTCAATTCCTATTCAAATTCATGTAAAATAGAAAAACCTCACTACGCATGATGACGTCCCCGTGCTAGGGGTACTTCGGGACGCCGGAAGTCGGGCCATCACGTTGTCCTGAGGCCCCCTAGGCCACTACTTGGCCAGTTCCAACAACCAACCTGGGAACCCTCTAGAAGGAAGACATTGTCAACTTGGTGTTCAAGACAAGGATATCGGATGCGAGGAGGACACTCAAACCGACTAGGAATCTGTAGCCCTAGGCCCTTTGCATCCTTTATAATCCAGGGTTGGCTAGTCGATAGGCACCTTAGTCATTACACTTCAGTATACTTACGATCCTAGATATCATCCTTGTACTCTGTACACAACATCCAACCAATACAACACCAGCAGAAGTAGGGTTTTACCTCCAGAGCGAGGGCCAGGAACTAGGTACGTTATGATCCATATTTCCCTTCCGGCCTTTCTGGCTAGTTCCTCTAGTCACCTCCTCCCATGCCAACCGACCTTCAGAGTTGGCTTGGGCCACATTGCCCTCCAACCTAGTCACTTTTGCCTCGAACTCATCATGCTTGCCCTTCAGGGCCCACAATTTGTCTTCAAGCTCATTAGTCTTGGCCTGTGCGATATTCTCGGCGTACTTGATGGCCCTGACCAACTCGACATTCTTCTTCGGTAGTTTCTAGATAACCTCCTGGTCAACTCCATGCCTCTACTACTTGGCGGCACCGTTCCGCAGTGTTTCCGCCCGCTGCTTTGATTCCAGCACCATGCACCTAAACTTTTCAGCCTCCTTATCTTAGGGGCTACTGTGTATGCTTTTATTCAAAATGAGAAGGCAGAATTGCTCCTTAGTTAATATTTGATCCTCAAGCCATCTTGTCATGCCAGCTTCAGGGTCGGGGCTACTGCATCATCGTTTAAAGGAAAGTGCAAAACAGCTCCTAAAACTGACAGATCCTCTGGTCGGCCTGTTCAGGTCAATCAGAGTCTCGAGGGCTACTGCATTGCCGTTTTGGAAGTTAAAATGACAACTCCTAAGGATAAAGATCATCGGTCCAGTCTGGCCAGACCCTCTAGAGTTTCGGGGCCTACTATGTCCGCGCAAGACAACACAATCCGGAAATTTAAAGATGACTCTCGAGCCAACCTTGCTCGTCTATCTAGAGGCTCGAGGATTACTAGACTTCAAGATTTCAAGAGCAAAGCTATTTCTTAAGAGAACGCCAGATAGATTCACTGAACCAACCCGTAGTAGCCGCGGAGATTGTGGGTTGGTTCAACATAGGCACCATTACCGCCACAATATAGGCATTCCATTGCGCAGGTCACTCTAGTAGTTTTCATTATTTCACTGAATTCAGAAAATAGAATATTTACCATATAGTATTTCACTTGACTGAAAGATGACTGTGAAATTTAAAGTATTTTATAATGTATATCCAGTATTGGCCTTGTTTTAAAGGTCTTATTTTCATGAATTCATGAAATATACTAAAAAATGCAAGTTTGTCTAAAAGAATGTGTCATCTAAATTTTCTAAAAGAAAGAAAAGACATGCATTTCTATCGTGGAGAGAGGAGAAAGAATGGAAGAGCCATGCATGCAATTATCATTTGGCGTGTAGTACTATGTTGAGTGGAGAGAGAGGGAGAGCGCGCAACCCACGTGGGTGGGATCCACGTACGAAGATCAAATCGGAGTATTGGAGATCTTATATATTAAGCATAAGAAGATGTAGAACCGTAAGTCTGGAGTACTCAGCTAGGTACTGACGGCAGGGAGCAAGTTGTCTGGAGCACTCTGCTAGATAGTGGCGCCGCTATAGAAGTGCATTGGCCGGAGACCAGACTGGTTCGGGATGCCGGTCTGTATACTCCATTTCGCAATTTTCGTGGAGCGGACGTAGTTTAGCTTAGCGACACTGTACATGCGTGTAGCATAGTTCCTTGCCGGAACAGAACAGGAGAGTCCAAATGGGAGCTCGGGCGCAGGATCTCTGGAACAATTGGTCCATCCAGATCCTGGTGCTCCTCAGCCTCGGCCTCCAGCTCGCCCTCTTCCTCCTCGCCGGCATCCGCAGGCGTGGAGCGCACCCCGTGCTCTGGTTCTTGCTGTGGCTGGCGTACCAGCTGGGCGACTACACGGCGACCTACGCCCTCGGTCACCTCTCCCTCAAGGGCGCGGGGCGGGAGCACCCCATCGTCGCGTTCTGGGCGCCGTTCCTCCTGCTGCACCTCGGAGGCCCGGACAACATCACCGCCTACTCCCTGGAGGACAACAAGCTCTGGAAGCGCCACCTGCTACACGTGGTGCTTCAGGTGCTGGCGGCCGTGTACGTCCTCTACGAGCATGTCTCCGGAAGGGGGCCGCTGCTCCAGCTCGCCTCCGTTCTGATGTTGGCCGTCGGTGCGGTCAAGTACGGTGAGAAGACGTGGGCGCTCATGCTCGGCAACCTGGACAGCATCCGAGGCGCCGTCAAGAAGCAACCACCTGCCACGCACGGGCACTTTCACCCCCAGGATCACGTGCTCAAGGGTGGAGTGTTGGACGAGGAGTCCCTTGTGCGACGGGCTCACTCGCTCTTCCACATCTGCAAGCGTGCCATAGTTGACTGTCCGGTGATCGAAGACGCCTCAGACACCGCCAAGATGGTGGACGTGGTGGAGTTCTGGCCATTGATGGAGACCGAGCTCTCCCTAATGTACGACATGCTGTACACCAAGGCAGCCGTCATCCACACCTGGTTCGGCTACTCGGTACGTCTCGTCTCCCCGCTCGCCATTGCTGCCTCGCTGCTTCTGTTTAGGCTCATTGGCAAGGACGTCGCCCACCGCGGGGTCGACGTCGTCATCACCTACGTCTTGTACGGTGGTGCCTTGTTCATGGAGACGACGGCGCTGCTCAACGCGCTAGGCTCCTCCTGGACATTCGCCTTCCTGAGTACCACGAGATGGCGCTGGCTTCGGACCGCGGCTCTGTGCAATGAAAGGTGGGACCGGCTTAGGCGTTTGGTCGCATATCTTCACCATCTTGTGAGGCTAGGAGGAGGAAGCCGGTACAAGTCAAGAAGGTGGTCACGTACCATGGGGCAGTTCAACATGCTGCACTATTGCACCCGCTCCGACGGTGCATTCACGAGGCCTCTGCTCGGCAGGTTGGCCAAGATGGTAGGACTGGGACTCAATGAGTGGTGGAACAGGGAGCATTACTCATGGGCCATTGAGATGCCCGTACATGTGAAAGATTGCATATCCGATCACATGAAAAGAGTGTACAAGAAAGGGGTTGTGAACTCACTGGGCATGCTCAGGAACAGGTGGGGCGAGGAACCACTGGTTCTCAGGAAACTCTTCCATGGCATACTCAAAGACTCACTCGGTGTTGAGTTCCAGGAGTGCATCATCATCTGGCACATCGGCAGTGATGTTTTTCTCGCCAAGAGCCAGCGGGCCAAGGACGAAGATGCATCACTTGATGTCGATGCGATCAAGGTGATATCCAACTACATGATGTTCCTCCTTGTGGCGACACCCGACATGCTACCTGGCCTCTCCCAGAACAGGTTATATCAACAAACCTGCGAAAATCTAGTCAAGACTAGAGGATCGACGCATAGGCGCCAACACATGAACCTTTGTGCTAAGCTCAAGAATCTCTTCCGCCTGCACGATGACCCCGGTTCTAGTTCCAGGGTCGCCGACAGAGAGGAGCTTGCAAGAATCCTATGTGCGAGCAAAGGCTTCAGCCATGATACTCCTCGACTGTCCTATGTAGTTAGACTTGCCAAGCAACTGCTAAGGCAAGAGAAAGATGGAACGGCTGATTCCTTGAAACTTGTCCTAGATGTGTGGACGGATATTCTTGTCTATGCAAGCAACAAATGCAGCAGGAAGGCTCATGCCGAGAAGCTCAGCACCGGCGGTGAGTTGACAACCATCCTTTGGCTCATGGCAGAACACTTCTATCAACTTTATTTGGAGGAACTTATCCAGAACGAGAAGGATAAGTTACCTGTAGTAGAAGGCACCAATTAGGCAGGGACATGATGACAACTTTAACGTTTATCACCTTTTCTTATAATTATTGATTGAAGCCATGTAAATTGTTCCTTTCTCTCGGTTCTTGAAGGCCATGTGAATTTTATTGACTACCAACTCTTCTTCAGACACTATGAGGGTGAACTCCTCTTCTCGACAATGTTGGTCTAATCTATTGTGCATCCGCACCTAAGCTCGGTACCGTATATCATCTGACAGGATATATGAGGACTAATTGAACGGCACGACAGGTGCAAGTAGATCATGGTCCTGAACATCTCCTTGTTTCTATCGATCCTACCCCTGCGGCTCGGCGAAGAAGTTTTGTTGTGTACCAAGTTGGCTCGTTCCTGTTGAAGCCAGCCTGAAGTTTATTTTTTTAACACAGCCTCGAGTTACAGTGAGTCAATGTGTATGGTGCAAGAGATTCATGGAACGAGTAGGTGCATATGTGCAACTTTTTTTTTCTCGAGAAAACTATCGATCTATTCCTCAACTATCAAGGTAGTACAAAGAACACTAGAAGTACACTGGAGCGAGCAGAAGGCGCGCGGTCGCCGTCGCCCCTCCCACGTTAGAGCCGGACAAACATTGTTGTAGTAGACATGCGGGAAGTCATCGTGCTAAGGCCCCATAAGACCAGCACATCAGAATCCAATGAAGAGAAGCGCGTGGATCGGAAGGATCCAACCTGCAGACAAACAGAGTAGACAAATGAAGGCCGCATCTAGTCGGATCCACCGAAGACAAATGCCGACCGGATCCCACGAGATCCGTCGGAGACAAGCCTTGACACGCCTTCCAACGACGCTTGAAACATCACCAGGATAGGGGCTAGGCGAGGAGGACTGTATTCCATCTTGAAGAAGCCGCCACCGCCTCGTCTTCTCGAGCGTGGCATAAACCCTAACAAAACTCTAAAAAGCACTTAAAAACAGAGCCCTCCTGCCGGCAAGGGCCGGGATCCACCATGCCTCCATGGTCCAAGGACCATTGGAGACGAGGCGGGCTGGCAGCGGCGATGGCGAGAGGCAGTGAAACCCTAGATGAGAGTTCGCATGAGGGCAGGAGCGAAGATATACGTGTAACCTTGTGTGTCACGAAGATGTATTGTGTAAGAAATCTTGCATAAATTGAACCCTTCGTCCATAATATAAGATGTTACTGTTACATCTATTGAGCAATCTTGTAAGTATAACTCTATGTGTCGGTGTGAGTGTACGTATAAACGAACTACCAATTGATGAGGTGGTCCGCAATATGCATGCACGTACGTAGGGTAACATGCTAATAATGCAGTGAGCACATGCGTGGTTCCTCGCCATCTTTGTACTCAATTGCCTTTTGATTTTCTTTGTTGGCTTGTTCCAACCGGAGTATATATAGTACCCAGGTTTTACTTGGACTAGCTAAATATCTGTCTTGTCGTGGTTAAAAATTTATAGAGATTATCCATTGTTATGCCTCTGTTGTTGATATATCAATTGGTCATGATGCTAGTAGTCGAGATGATATTATTCGGTATATTTTTCATCTAGAAAATTTGTTATGCATGGGTTTTGCTACTCAAAACCCTGAAGTGTTTCTACCTATTGAGGCATTTCCAAAGCGGAAATTCAAATCGCCCGCCTACGTTCGTTCTGCGCAGTCCGGGAGTGTTTTGTCATCCAACGCGGGCCAATATCGGTTCGTCGACCGGTCCCGAGACGAACCTTTTTCCCGCAAATCCGAGACAAACTGGGAGGGACTTTGCGGGAGTCCAGACAGAAGCCACGTAGGACTCTGACACCCCCATCTGGCGCAAAACCCCTCCGGGACCACACGCCTCCATTCTCCCATTTGCTCTACTTTCATATTTCTCTTGCTATCACCGTCGCTCCAGCACCCCGGCCGCCCCGCCACACCCCTGCCGAAACTCGATGGATCCATCACCTCCAACAATACACACAAGGTAGCACGTCGCTTCTCCTCCGCCACGCTCCACACCTCTCCTCTGACGGCCACACAGGTACCATCCACTTCTACATTACTCACCATGACCGACAACTATTCAGTGTAATGTTGGTGCTAATTTTTTTTGTCCCTTCTTCTTTGAAGCAATGGATTTGGATATGAAGTACATATACGTGCACTATGTTTAGTCGTCCGAAGGCTCGTCCGACGAGGAGGACTACATGAATGAGATGACGATGATGTAGGGAGTCCTTGCAGACACGTAGCATGCGGAAAAGCGTGTTCTCAATTTGAAGGGATCGATCAAGGGTCATCGAGTTCTCAACCACAACAGGGTGCGTGCTACTTGTGAGCTGCATTGGGATTTGCTCGAAGAATAGATAATGATGCAGTACATTAGAAATAAGTATTTCCCTCAGTTATGAAACCAAGGTTATTAATCCAGTAGGATAACCAAGCAACACTATGTAAACACCACTTGCACATAAACAACAAATACTTGCAACCCAATGCGTAGAGGGGTTGTCAATCCCTCAATGGTTACGAGCAAGATTTAATTGTATAGTTTTGATAGATAGATGGGACAAAAATAAAAAATAAAAAATACAACAAAGTAGTTTTAGTTTAATATATGATAAAAGATAGACCCAGGGGGCATAGTTTTCACTAGAGGCTTCTCTCGAGAAAATAGCATACGATGGGTAAACACATTACTGTTGGGCATTTGATAGAAAAGCGAATAATTATGACGATATCCAAGGCAATGATCATACATAGGCATCACGTCCAAGATTAGTAGACCGAAATGATTCTGCATTTACTACTATTACTCCACACATCGACCGCTATCCAGCATGCATCTAAGAATTAAGTTCATGAGAAAAGGAGTAATGCCTTAAGCATGATTCCATGATGTAGAGAAGATAAACTCATGTATGAATAAACCCCATATTTTTACCCTTAATAGCAACGATACATACGAGTCATATCCCTTTCTATCACTGGGATTGAGCATCGTAAGATCGAATCCATTACAAACCACCTCTTCCCACATGGAAAGATAAATCAATCTAATTGGCCAAACCAAACCAATAAATCGGAGAAGAAATACGAAGCTATATTAATCATGCATAAAAGTGTTCAGAGAAAACTCAAATAATATTCATGGATAGATCTGATCATAAACTCACAATTCATCGGATCCCAACAAACACACCGCAAAAAGTCATTACATCAAATAAATGTCCAAGAACACCAATGAGAACATTATGCTGAAGATCAAAAAGAGAGAAGAAACCATCTAGCTACTAACTATGGACCCACATGTCTGTGGTAAATTACTCACGCATCATCGAAGGGGTAGAAAAAATGATAAAGAACCCCTCTGTGATTGATTCCCCCTCCGACAGAGGGGATCTGTCGAGAACAGAGGCTTGCGCTGGCGGAAAAAGTATTTCGTGGACTCCCTGATAGGTTTCCTGATTATTGAGAATTTATAGAGGCGTAGTTAGGTTAAACAGAGGCTCATGGGCCCCACTATTTACCAAGGTGCGCCTTGGTGCCTAGTGGTCCACTCCTTCGTCTTCTCGTCCCCTCCCGAAGCTTCCAGGGTCTCTTATTGCCAGAAAAAGATCTCCAAAAAGTTTCGTGGCATTTGGACTTCGTTTGGTATTGATATTTTTCAAAGTAAAAAACAAGCAAAAAACAGCAACTGGCATTGGGCACTAAGTTAGTAGGTTAGTCCCAACAAATGATATAAAGTTGCATGTATATGTATATAAAACATCCAAGATTGATACTATAATAGCATGGAACAATAAAAAAATTACAGATATGTTGGAGATGTATCACGACGTATCAGTGCTATGTGATACGTCTCCAACATATCTATAATTTTTGATTGTTCCATGCTGTTATATTATCATTCTTAGATGTTTTACAATCATTTTATAGCAACTTTATATCATTTTTGGGACTAACCTATTGACATAGTGCCCAGTGCAAGTTGTTGTTTTTTACTTCACAGAATATCGGTACCAAACGGAGTCCAAACCCAGTGAAACTTTTTGGAGAATTTTTTGGACCAGAAGACACAAGATGGGCCAACGAAGTATCAGAGAGGGGGCCTGAGGTGAGCACAAGACACCTGGGCGTGCCCAGGTGGGCTATGCTCTCCTCGGTGACCTCCCGCACCGCCTCTTCGCTCTATAAATACCCAAATATTTCAGAAACCCTCGGGGAGTCGACGAAAAACAATTCCAGCCGCCGCAAGTTCCAGAACTACGAGATCCAATCTAGACACCATCACGGAGGGGTTCATCATCCTCATTGGTGCCTCTCCGATGATGCGTGAGTAGTTCATCATAGACCTACCACTAATAAGAGAAAGCCTACTAGTAGCGCTGGAAATATCCATATCAATAGCGATGGCTGCAGCGCTATTACAAAGGCGCACAGCTAAGTTGTAGCAGTAGCACTGCTTCAACCAGCGCTACATGTAAGTATGGTTAGCTGTAGCGTTGCTTCGACTAGCACTAGTACTAACTATCTGTAGCGCCGCACCACAACAAACGCTGCTGCTAAACCAGCGCTGCCGCTAGACTCCTATCAGCACTACTACTAATATTCCTGCTTTCACAAAAAAAATCCCCTCTACGTATTTGTGTTGTATTTGTGCATGCTCTATATAGTAGTTTCATCACATCATAATAAACATACATTATTCTCATCATATCATACGCATACAGTAGTCTCGTCATACCATCATCATCATCCAACACAAATATCATCACATCTCAAAAATAGTGATACACAAGTCATGTCATGTCTTGAATAAATGCAGCTGCATGCTCATGGCTATGGCACCCCGGCTCAGAGCGACCGGTTTAGCTTGCATTGCCAACCCAGAGACCTTGTCTTCTGGCAACACACAACAACTTGGTACAGAAAAACGACTGCTTTATTCATGATAGAGGATCATAGTTTATATTACAACAGTTAGCAAGGCCAAGCGGCACATACGGTGCGGCTGAACAATATGTACATTATTTAGTGAACATAAAGGGGGCCTCGATCATGAAAACTACGCGGCAGTGGAACAACGTCGTAGCGGAACTCCATAGCACAGGGACACCAATGTGGACACGATCTAGACTCGGACAACACTCCTTTCCAACGAGACTTTCCTGAAATCTGGCATGACACGCCAGGTCGGTACATTGAATGTACTTGCAAGCTCACAACAAGCATAAACATAATGACAAACAATATCATGATATTTAACCATCTGACATCAATGCAACAATATATCCAACATGCTGTGAATATGCTCAACTGATACTCGTCCCATGGACTGGCTTACCGAACGTGATCATTTCCAGACCACCAACGTGCTGATCTCAAAAACAAACCCGTGATCCTTACGGCGATCACAACCTGACAACAAACCCGTGATCCTTACGGCGATCACCACCCGACCAATACATGGTCCGTGATCCTTACGGCGATCACAACCCGACCAACTCATGGCCCATG
>NC_041391.1:695760648-695846621 GCF_002162155.2 Triticum dicoccoides | reverse complement strand
CAACTCATGGCCCGTGATCCTTACGGCGATCACAACCCGACCAACTCATGGCCCGTGATCCTTACGGCGATCACAACCCGACCAACTCGTGGCCCAACTCAACACGATAGCCTTACTGCCATCCTTAGTACAAACTTAGTGTGCAAATTTATGAAGTGTTGACCCATGGTGTGCCCTACTTTCTAGCGTGTCCGTAACCATGGACTCGGCTATCGATAGATTAGTACACTCTGCAGAGGTTAGTACACTGTACCCACACTACGGAACCCATGGCCTCGCATTCCCATTAGGGTGGACCAACGACATTCCGACGAAGCCATTTCATTGTCATGACACTCTCCAGGCCACTCCGACTCAGTCCCCATCGGGCTAGTCCTGGGTGGCCCCATGTCTACCTCCAGACACCTCGACCATCATCGTGGCCATGATCCACTCTGGGACCCGGTACCAAAACTTAACTTAACAACGGGCTCACAAGGTTATGCCTGCTTACCGGGCCAGGGTACAACACGCCCATAACCTTCCCTTGATGGAGGCACCGACCAGAGGTACGACAATGAAACGCATTAAGTTCGTCCCATACCGGCAAATGTGGTTGCACTGGGAAAGACTCGTTTCAGCGGCACCATGACCCGGTCAACAACATATTCAAGTTGAGTTACTTATTGGGTTCAACTTAAAGTGAAAACAACTGGTGTCACAATGCCATGCTATGCACCACTAACACATGCATCACATAACCATGAAAATAACTAAATCAACCACGCTCCCACGGAGCCATCATCAACTCAAGATACTTCGCTGGTTAAGATAAAACCTCACTTAAACCAGAATCATTTCTAGCAATCTCATCATTCTTCATCATGCAAGAATAATAATTAAACTAATTATTAAACACCATGACCATATCATTTATTCATTACTCATAACTAAGTTCTTCTTAGCTTATCAACAAGATTTACTTCAAACTCTTTGTAAATCAAGCATTTTAACATGACAAGCATCTAACAGAATATAATTATCATATAAATATTTTAAATGCATAAATAATCATGAGTTCAAGTAGGAAAATCACAAATATTGAAGTGGCACTATGAAAATGTTGCTGTGGCTTGCCTTAGTGCTGATGAGGTTCAAGAAGCTCCTGGTGATCCTCAAGACAAGCTTGCTCTTCTGAAAATAATTAATACCACAAAAAGAAAACATGAAGAAACCTTCTGAAAAATACCAGAAAATCTAGACAGCTGCTATGTCTCGAGCTTGCGTTGGATTTCCCCGAAGAGGAGAGGATGATGCAGCACAGTAGCGTAAGTATTTCCCTCAGTTTTTGAGAACCAAGGTATAATTCCAGTAGGAGACCACGCGCAAGTCCCTCGTACCTGCACAAAATGATAGCTACTCGAAACGAACGCTTAGGGGTTGTCAATCCCTTCATGGTCACTTACGAGGGTGAGATCTGATAGAGATAATATTTTTGGTATTTTTGGTATAAAGATGCAAAGTAAAAGTAAAAGCAAAAGCAAGTAAATAAAGTGATGGAGATTGATATGATGAGAATAGACCCGGGGGCCATAGGTTTCACTAGTGGCTTCTCTCAAGAGCATATGTATTCTACGGTGGGTGAACAAATTACTGTTGAGCAATTGACAGAATTGAGCATAGTTATGAGGTTATCCAGGCAATGTCATGTATATAGGCATCACGTCCGTGACAAGTAGACCGAAACGATTATGCATCTACTACTATTACTCCACTCATCGACCACTATCCAGCATGCATCTAGAGTATTAAGTTCATAAGAACAGAGTAACACCTTAAGCAAGATGACATGATGTAGAGGAATAAATTCATGCAATATGATAAATACCCCATCTTGTTATCCTCGATGGCAACAATACAATATGTTCCTTGCAACCCTTTCTGTCACTGGGTAAGGTCACCGCAAGATTGAACCCAAAGCTAAGCACTTCTCCCATTGCAAGAACTACCAACCTAGTTGGCCAAACCAAACGGATAATTCGAAGAGACTTGCAAAGATAACTTAATCATACATAAAAGAATTCAGAGAAGAATCAAATATTTTCCATAGATAAGCTGGATCATAAACCCACAATTCATCGGTCTCAACAAACACACCGCAAAAACAAGATTACATCGAATAGATCTCCACGAGAGAGGGGGAGAACATTGTATTGAGATCCAAAAAGAGAGAAGAAGCCATCTAGCTACTAACTATGGACCCAAAGGTCTGAAGTAAACTACTCACACTTCATTGGAGGGGCTATGGTGATGATGTAGAACCCCTCCGTGGTGGATGCCCCCTCCGGCGGAGCTTCGGAACAGGCCCCAAGATGGGATCTCGTGGATACAGAAAGTTACGGCAGTGGAATTAGGTTTTTTGGCTCTTGTTCTGGTCGTTCGGGGATACGTAGGTATATATAGGAGGAAGGAGTACGTCAATGGAGCTCTGAGGGGCCCACGAGGTAGGGGGGAGCGCCCAAGGGGGGGGGCGCCCTCCACCCTCGTGATTGCCTCTGGCACTTCTTGGAGTAGGGTCCAAGTCTCCTGGATCACGTTCGGTTGGAAAATCACGATCCCGAAGGTTTCATTCCGTTTGGACTCCGTTTGATATTCTGTTTCTTCGAAATACTGAAAAAGGCAAAAAACAGCAATTCTAGGCTGGGCCTCCGGTTAATAGGTTAGTCCCAAAAGTAATATGAAAGTGGAAAATAAAGCCCAATATAGTCCAAAATAGTAGACAAAGTAGCATGGAGTAATCAAAAATTATAGATACGTTGGAGACGTATTAACAGCAAGGAAAAATCCCATCTTTTGGGTGCTGTTAGATTTTTGGTCAAAGAACACAATGCAAAAAGAACTAATGCATTTCGACTTATAGATAAAAAGTTGTGGCTGCTTGAAGGTTCCTGGATTTAAATGAATTTGAAATAAATAAACTAGGGGGTGACGTCGAAGATGTAAACGCCCAGGGCGCCACCACTCATACCGCTTCATGCGCGTAATGAGTGGCTGACTAGCGGGGCCCCTAGTCAGGCCAGAAGGAGGGGAGAGGGAAACAGAGGGAGGCGGCGCTTCGCCGGAGCACACGCCGGTGACGAAGGGTCTTGGGGTCAAGCGAGAGGGATGGATCGACGGAGAAGAAGGTTGTGCACCTGCCCGTACCCGTAGCATGGCTAGCGGTGATCGGACGGTGTCGGAATCGTCCTCTCCAGCGGAGGCAGAGGGCGGAGGTTGCCGGAGACGAAAACGACGGCGGCTCGAGGCGGCTCCAGGGGCTCCAGCGGGGTGGAACGGCCTCACCGAAGAGTGGTGGAGGCCCTGGCAGGGTCACCCTGGCCTGGGAAGGGTCGGAGCTGCGGGGACAATCCGGAGGGGATCGCCGACGAGCTCGGGCTTCGGGACGGCAGCCCACGGCCTGCCCGGCTAGGCTGTGGCTTCTACTGGCTCGAGGAGGATGTCGGAGTGGCTACGGGTGCTCCAAGAGGCTAGGGGTGGCGGCTTTTATAGACGGGCGGCGAGGAGGGCTCGGGCTCCGCCGGAGGACACCTGTCCACGGCACCCGGCGACGAACGGCGCTAGAGAGAGAGAGAGGGAAGACGATGGAGGTCGCGCAGGAACTGTACGCAGGCGCGAACGAGCACATGAGCGAGGGGGAAAGCGACGAGCACAGTGTACCACGCACTGTGCCGTTGGCCAGACCGTGCCCATGCTCGCTACGGCGAGCTCCGGCGTCGGCGAGCGCCAGGTGGAAGTTAAGGGGGTGGAGACGGGGATGGTGTCAAGGTGTGGCATGCTTTGGCTGGCTGGGCAGCGAGCACGCACTCAACAGAGCGCTGGCGGCACGCAGAGCACGCGTATTGCATGCCAGCACGCTCGGACGAATGCGGTCACCGTGTGAACCGTGACATCAGGCCACCCTAAGCACTAACCAAGATGTCTGGCGTGTAGTCCTTAGTAAACTGAGGTGTTACCATGGTTTGGCTAGGATCCAGGTGCAGTAGAAATAAATTTGTACTGCTGGTAAGTTTCTGGACAGTAACTTTGGAGAGTTACTGTGGTCAAACTACTGGGAGTTAAGGGCTGAGATTTGGGATTTTACTTACACTTACTAAGGTAAATAGGCACAAGAAAAACCAGCTACAATAGAGCTAGTAAAAAGGTAGTTGCTGTAGAAACTACCATTTCTGCCCAGAAGTGAATTTTTTTCCATAGTCAAAATATTCCAAAGAGTGGTGAAATATTTTTACTCAGAAAGGTGCCCTAGGATCCAAAGAATAATTGGGATTTTTCTCAGGATTTTTGGGGCAAGGAAAATTAGGGTTGCTTTGGAGCACAAAGGGCTAACTAGGGTTTTGGAGGGAAAAATGAATATTTTTCATTTAAGAAAAATATCCCAAGTCATATTTTGAGATGATTCAGAGGTGAAATGAGGGTTTTGAGGAGGAGAGGGAGCATTTGGGTGAAAATCAAGGGGTACCCAAGTGGTTAAGTCTAAATGAAATGATTCCAAAACTCCAAATTCAAAACCAACTCAACTGAAAACAAGGCAAATAAAAGAGGGCAAAAACCAGGCTGTCACAATGGCACACAGAGAAGTTTTGTCATCTCTATCTAAACCATGATGTAGAAGAGAAGAGTGATCGGTATGAGAAAGAATGCGACTATGTAGTACTTCTTGAGGCATCGGTTTCGCTCCCTCTCTTGCCGGAGTGTCCACCTCAAGTAACTATGTTCCGCTTCGGCTCTGCTGTCGAACCCTCTGTGGCTAGCGCCCGGGTACCTGTCCACCTAGGCTTGAGTGTCTGGCCAGTGACTGTACACTCCTGGAACCCTCCCAATGAATACGGTGTAGCAGTCCTTTGCCATCTTTGATCTATGTACTTGCATCATCAGTTGATGAATTCAACGTTAATATGCAACATAATGTACTTGAGAAACACAAAGAGACAGATTTAGTAAAATACAAGCAACCTATAGTAAACATAAATAATGAAGTTCCTCATACCGAAACTAATTAACTAGAGTGATCTACGCTAGTTCAGGACGATTTAATTACATCATAGAGTTTTGTCATGCATAAATTCAAAGTTTTGTCATAGGAAGACGATAGTGACTAAACAGACAGAATGTCGTCGTCAATCACTCCATGTCAGCGCTCCAATCTTCATAGTCAGGGAGGAAGCACCCAAGCTTCGCGAAAGGCTTCAGGTCTAGACGCTGAGCGACTAGCAGTGCTCGGACATCATGCTGTGTCATTGGCCCATGGTATAACATCTCTGTTAGTTCCAGGACCTCCTTCATGATCACTTGGAAATTTTCACACTTTACGTGATAAAACTCAGCTCAGATTCGATGATCTGGTGTCCTTCCTATGCTTGTGGACCAGTTGACAATCTCGACATCGCTGGAAGTAGCTCACATGCGAAGGCGTTGATTATCCCTTCTGTACTCGATCATGTGATGCATGAGGTAGAATCCATCAGCCTTACATGTGAAGGATGTAGTGTTCCATCTCTTGCATAAGGATTAGCTAGCGGTTTCTCTATCATACCCGAAGGAATTTCATAATAAATATTTTCAGTAGGTTTAGTAGGTTGAGGAACAACTCTTTGTTCTTCCGGTCGGGATGAAGATATCCCGAACAAACCCCTCAAAGGATTATTTTCCACAGTGACAAGTGACAATAAATTTCAGCACACTATATAAATTTTTCCTTACCAAATTCCACTTACCAAAGGCGCTTCACTCCCAGGGAATGGCGCCAGAAAAGAGTCTTGATGACCCACAAGTAGAGGGTATCTATCGTAGTCCTTTCAATAATTAAGAGTGTCGAGCCCAATGAGGAGCAAAAGGAAACAGCAAACGGTTTTCAGCAAGGTATACTCTGCAAGCACTGAAATTATCGGTGACAGATAGTTTCGTCATAAGATAATTCGTAGCGCGTAACAAGTAATAAGTGTAACCAAGGTGCAGAAAGGTGGCCCAATCCTTTTTATAGCAAAGGACAAGCCTGGACAATTTCTTATATAAAGCAAAGAGCTCCCAAGGACACACGAGAATTACTATCAAGCTAGTTTTCATCATGCTCATATGATTCGGGTTTATTACTTTGATAATTTGGTATGTGGGTGGACCGGTGCTTGGGTGTTGTCCTTACTCGGAAAAGCCTCCCACTTATGATTAACCTCTCTCGCAAGCATCCGCAACTACGAAAGAAGAATTAAGATAAATCTAACCATAGCATGAAACATATGGATCCAAATCAGCCCCTTACGAAGCAACGCATAAACTAGGGTTTAAGCTTCTCTCACTCTAGCAACCCATCATCTACTTATTACTTCCCAATGCCTTCCCCTAGGCCCAAATCATGGTGAAGTGTCATCTAGCCGACGTTCACATAAAACCACTAGAGGAAAGACAACATACATCTCTTCAAAATATAGAACGAATACCAAATTCACATGATTACTTATAACAAGACTTATCCCATGTCCTCAGGAACAAACGTAACTACTCACAAAGCATATTCATGTTCATAATCAGAGGAGTATTAATTATCATTAAGGTCTGAACATATGATCTTCCACTGAATAAACCAACTATAGCATCAACTACAAGGAGTAATCAACACTACTAGCACCCCATAGGTACCAATCTAAGGTTTTGAGAGAAAGATCAGATACAAGAGATGAACTAGGGTTTGGAGAGGAGATGGTGCGGTGAAGATGTTGATGGATATTTACCCCCCTCGATGTGAGGATCGTTGGTGGCGATGATGGCTTCGATTTCCCCCTCCGGGAGGGAAGTTTCCCCGGCAGAATAGGTCCGCTGAAGCCCTAGATTACTTCTGCCCAGGTTTCGCTTCGAGACAGAGGAGCTTCATCCCGAAAGCTTCCTTATGATTTTTTCCAGGTCAAAAGACATCATACAACAGAAGATGGGCACCGGGGGCCTGACAGGTGGCCCACAAGCCAAGGAGGCTCGCCTAGGGGGGTAGGGCGCGCCCCACCCTTGTGGTCACCTGGTGGGTCCCCTCTGGTGTTTTCTTCACCCAATATTTTTTCTATTTTCCAAAATAATTCTCCGTAATTTTTCAGGAGTTTTGGAGTTCTACAGAACAGGTCTCTCAGATTTGCACCCTTTTCGGTCCAAAATTCCAGCTGCCGTCATTCTCCCTCTTCATGTAAACCTTGTAAAATAAGAGAGAAAAGGCATAAGTATCGTACCATAATGCGTAATAACATCCCATAATGCAATAAATATCAATATAAAAGCATGATGCAAAATGGACGTATCACGCGGCAAACAGGTCTGTAATAAAAAATGTGTGCAAAGACCAATAATGACACGGACGATTGATGCTAATAAGATGTGTGTGTTGTGCGATGGGATTGCATACAGAACAACACACACACACGCATACACACACACACACACACACTTATAAGGACATGGTTGCATAACGAAATTAAACATCCAATTACATAGGTGCCTACACTAGTTCAAAAAGGCCAATCTGTCCCGGTTCCAGATGCCCATTTGTCCCGGTTCTGGAACCGGGACTAAAGGGTCGGCACTAAAGCCCATGACCTTTAGTCTCGGTTCGCTCGTGAACCGGGATAGATGGGGCTCCACATGGCCACTACGGCTTGCCCAGGCAGGAGGGTCTTTAGTCCCGGTTGGTAACCCTCTTCCTGGGGCGCTCACCGTCAACATCACCAGGGTCATCTCGTCTGATATTATACCGCAATGCACCGCATACCGGACATGCTTTTCAAATCCTCGTACGCATCGCGGTAGAGGATGCAGTCATTAGGGCATGCATGTATCTTCTGTACCTCCAATCCTAGAGGGCATACAACCTTCTTGCTGCATACTTACTGTCGGGCAATTCGTTATCCTTTGGAAGCTTCTTCTTCAATATTTTTAGTAGCTTCTCAAATCCTTTGCCAGGCACACCATTCTCTTCCTTCCACTGCAGCAATTCCAGTATAGTACCGAGCTTTGTGTTCCCATCTTCGCAATTGGGGTACAACCCTTTTTGCGATCGTCTAACATGCGATCGAACTTCATCTTCTCCTTTTGACTTTTGCACTGTCTCTTTGCATCAACAATGACCCGGCGAAGATCATCATCGGGCACATCGTCTGGTTCCTCTTGATCTTTAGCTTCCCCCGTTGCAGCATCACCATATTCAGGGGGCACATAGTTGTCATCTTCTTCTTCTTCTTCTTCGCTGTCTTCCATCATAACCCCTCTTTCTCCGTGCTTGGTCCAAACATTATAGTGTGACATGAAACCCTTATAAAGAAGGTGGGTGTGAAGGGTTTTCGAGTCAGAGTAAGACCTCGTATTCCCACATGTAGGGCATGGACAACACATAAAACCATTCTGCTTGTTTGCCTCAGCCACTGCAAGAAAATTATTCACGCCCTTAATGTACTCGGAGGTGTGTCTGTTACCGTACATCCATTGTCGGCTCATCTCTGCATACATCATGAATAGATAAGTGACCAAATTAATAGAAGTTCATCATCACATTAAACCCAAAGTACATACATAGTTCTCATTGAACAACATATAACTCTCCAGAGCATCTAATTAAACCATACATTGAAACTATGTAAAACATTTCAATGCAACAACAAATGTGATCATAACCATAACCAAGGTAACAATTGATCCAACGGCATAATGATACCAAGCCTCATTATGAATGGCATATTTTCTAATCTTTCTAATCTTCAAGCACATTGCATCCATCTTGATCTTGTGATCATCGACGACATCCAGAACATGCAACTCCAATATCATCTTCTCCTCCTCCATTTTTTTTTCAATTTTTCCTTCAAGTACTTGTTTTCTTCTTCAACTAAATTTAACCTCTCGACAATAGGGTCGGTTGGAATTTCTGGTTCACATACCTCCTAGATAAAAAATCTATGCCATGTTGCATAATTGTTATAAACACTAAATGAAACTAATAGTTATAAAAGAATATATATATACCACATCTGAATCATTGACAGGACGAGGGCTGACGGAGGCGGATACCAAAACCATCGCATTATATAATAACAAACAATAATAAGTAAGAAAACTACACAAGTATCTATCTATATCATACAAGTAAGAACTTTTTTCTTTTAGAAAGAATATAAGATCAAGAGGCTCACCACGATGGTGCAGGTAACGAGATCGGTGCGGGCGATCAACAACGGTGAGGATGGGGACGGGACATGACGGACCGCCAAACCTAGAAAAATCTCGAGGAAAATGGAGCTTGGAGAAGGATCTTCGAGAGGAGAAAGCTTAAGTGTGGCTCGGGCATTTCATCGAACACCTCATGTGCATAGGAGGTGAGCTAGAGCACAACACACCTCTCACACACCTCTCGCCAAAAAACAGAGCACTCCACTGCTCTGCTCGCGGGCAAGGGGTATATATAGGCATATCATTCGTTCCGGTTTGTGGCTGGAACCGGGACTAAAGGAAACCCTTTGGTCCCGGTTCAAGCTACCAACCAGGACCAATATTGGTGGGCCAGGAGCGAGGCACATTGGTCTCGGTTCGAGCCTCGAACCGGGACCAAAGGTGCTAGATGAACTGGGAACAATGCCCCACGATGGCCCGGCCGGCCCCTGGCCTCACGAACCAGGACCTATGCCCCCATGGGTCCCGGTTCTGGGATGAACCGGAACTAATGGGCTTTCTCGGCCTGAACCAAAGCCCTGCTTTCTACTAGTGCTACTACACACATGACATTTGCACACACCAAAGTAAACTATTACATGCATAATTACATAGGTGGCTACTACACACATGACATTTCCACACACCAAAGTAAACTATATATTACATGCATAATTAACTAGGATAAATGATCATCTGATCATCATCTACTTCTGTGATGCTTGCCGCTACTGCTTTGCTTGTGGCTCGATCTGGCCTCGTTGATTTCGGTAAAGAGGCACTTCCTCCTGTCAACGATCCGCATGTGCATTTCATAGCATGTGTACACGCTCTTGGCCGCGAACCTGAGGTGAGGTTCATCCAGTTGCCGCGTCCAAGCACCGTGCCAGGATACATGATTTGTTCTCTTGGCATCATGCTTCATCTTTTTGTAGTAGGGGATGGCCGAGGCGAGTTCAACCAGGGACTCTTCCATGCTGCCCCAGACCCTGTAGTGGTCACGGATTTCGACAATGTTCTTGCAGGCCAAGACTGTAACCATGAGCGCCTTTACATCGTTGTAGGTTTTCACCATAGTGAACTTGTAGTCGGTGTTGTTGACAAACCTGGCCAAACGGTCACAAGGCTTTGTGGCCATGTAGTAGTGGAAGATGAGAACATGATGGTGCACGCACAACTGGGCGATGGCAACCTTCTGATCTTTGTCGGGATGACTGTCGGTGTACTGGAGGTCGGTGCCGACCACCTTGTACTTGTCTCGAGCAAGCAATTGCTTCACGGTGTTGATGTAGTCCTCCACCACAGCCAGGTCGATGATGTACACCATCGAGAGATCTGTCTCCCTCGTGTGGGTCTCCACTTTATGCTTGCTGAACTCCATTGGAGCGCCGCTAGATATCCTCTCTGTATATGTCATTGTGGGTGTGCATCTAACTTGCTTGCTCACGAAGACCTAGGGCAATTTGAGGAAGCCCATCATTGGAATATACAAGCCAAGTTCTATAATGAAAAATTCCCACTAGTATATGAAAGTGACAACATAGGAGACTCTCTATCATGAAGATCATGGTGCTACTTTGAAGCATAAGTGTGGAAAAAGGATAGTAACATTGTCCCTTCTCTCTTTTTCTCTCATTTTTTTGTTTTTTTGTTGGGCTTCTTTGGCCTCTTTTTTTATTTGGGCTTCTTTGGCCTCTTTTGTTTTTCATAAAGTCCGGAGACTCATCCCGACTTGTGGGGGAATCATTGCTTCCATCATCCTTTCCTCACATGGGACTATTCTCTAATAATGAGGATCATCACACTTTTATTTACTTACAACTCAATGCTTAGAACAAAATATGACTCTATATGAATGCCTCCGGCGGTATACCGGGATATGCAATGAATCAAGAGTGACATGTATGAAAGAATTATAAAGGTGGCTTTGCCACAAATACGATGGCAACTACATGATCATGCAAAGCAATATGACAATGATGGAGTGTGTCATAATGATCGGGGCGGTGGAAAGTTGCATGGCAATATATCTCGGAATGGCTAAGGAAATGCCATAATAGGTAGGTATGGTGGCTTTCTTGAAGAAGATATAAGGAGGTTTATGTGTGATAGAGCGTATCGTATCACGGGGTTTGGATGCACCGGCGAAGTTTGCACCAACTCTCAAGGTGAGAAAGGGCAATGCACGGTACCGTAGAGGCTAGCAAATTGGGGAAGGGTAAGAGTGTGTATAATCCATGGACTCACATTAGTCATAAAGAACTCATATACTTATTGCAAAAGTTTATTAGCCCTTGAAGCAAAGTACTACTACGCATGCTCCTAGGGGAAGGGTTGGTAGGAGTTAACCATCGCGCGATCCCGACCTCCACTCATAAGGAAGGCAATCAAGGAACACCCCATGCTTCAAATTTGTCACACAACGTTCACCATACGTGCATGCTACGAGACTTGGCAACTTTAACACAAGTATTTATCAATTTCATAATTACCCAACTATCATGACTTTAACATTACCACCTTTATATCTCAAAACGATTATCAAGTACCAAATTTATCATAGTGTTTAATGCACTCTATATGAAAGTTTTTATTATACCTATCTTGGATGCTCATCATATTAGGACTAATTTTATAACCAAAGCAAATACCATTGTTATAAAAGACACTCAAAATAATATAAGTGAAGCATGAGAGATCAATAATTTCTATAAAATAAAACCACCGCCGTGCTCTAAAAAGGTATAAGTGAAGCACTAGAGCAAAATTATCTAGCTCAAAAGATATAAGTGAAGCACATAGAGTAGTCTAATAAATTCCGATTCATGTGTGTCTCTCCCAAAAGGTGTGTACAGAAATGATGATTATGGTAAACTAAAAAGCAAAGATTCAAATCATACAAGACGCTTCAAGCAAAACACATATCATGTGGTGAATAAAAATATAGCATCAAGTAAAGTTACCGATGGACGAAGACGGAAGAGGGGATGCGTTCCGGGGCATCCCCAAGCTTAGGCTCTTGGATGTACTTGAAATTTATCTTGGGGTTCCTTGGGCATCCCCAAGCTTAGGCTCTTGCCACTCCTTATTCCATAATCCATCAAATCTTTACCCGAAAACTTGAAAACTTCACAACACAAAACTCAACAGAAAATCTCATGAGCTCCGTTAGCGAAATAAAACAAACCACCACTTTAAGTTACTGTAATAAACACATTCTTTATTTATATTGGTGTTAAACCTACTGTATTCCAACTTCTCTATGGTTCATACCCCCCGATACTAGCCATAGATTCATCAAAATAAGCAAACAACACACAAAAAACAGAATCTGTCAAAAACAGAACAGTCTGTAGTAATCTGTAACTTTCGAATACTTCTGGAACTCCAAAAATCCTGAAATAAATTTGTGGACGTGAGTAATTTGTATATTAATCATCTTCAAAAAGAATAAACCTAAAAGCACTCTCCAGTAAAACATGGCATCTAATCGGGTGAGCTCTAAAGTTTCTGTTTTTTACAGCAAGATCATAAAGACTTCACCCGAGTCTTCCCAAATGTTCTACTTGGCACAAACACTAATTTAAGCATAAAACCACATCTAACCAGAGGATAGATGAGTTCTTTATTACTAAACAGGAATAAAAAGTAAAGAACAAAAATAAAATTGGGTTGCCTCCCAACAAGCGCTATCGTTTAACGCCCCTAGCTAGGCATAAAAGCAAGAATAGATCTAAGTATTGCCATCTTTTTTATTCAATTCATAGGTGGCTCTCATAATAGATTCATAGAGGTAATTTTATTTTCTTCCTAGGAAAGTGTTCCATGCCTTTCCTTAATGGAAATTGGAATCTAACATTTCCTTCTTTCATATCAATAATTGCACCAATCTTCTAAGGAAAGGTCTACCAAGATTAATATGACATGAAGGATTGCAATCTATATCAAGGACAATAAAATCTACGGGCACATAATTCCTAGTTGCAACAATAATAACATCATTAATCCTTCCCATAGGTTTCTTAATGGTGGAATCCGCAAGGTGCAAGTTTAAAGAGCAATCATCAAATTCACGGAAACCTAACACATCACATAAAGTTTTTGGAATCGTGGAAACACTAGCACCCAAATCACACAAAACATAGCATTCATGATTTTTAATTTTAATTTTAATAGTAGGTTCCCACTCATCATAAAGTTTTCTAGGGATAGTAGGTTCCCACTCATCAAGTTTTTCTTCATAAGATTGCATTAAAGCATCAACGATATGTTTAGTAAAAGCTTTATTTTGACTATAAGCATGAGGAGAATTTAACACAGATTGCAAAAAGGAAATACATTCTATTAAAGAACAATTATCATGATTAAATTCCTTGAAATCCAAAATAGTGGGTTCATTTCTATGTAAAGTTTTGACCTCTTCAATCCCAGTTTTACCAATTTTTGCATCAAGATCTAAAAACTCCGAATCATTGGGACGCCTCTTAACTAAAGTTGACTCATATCCAGTACCATAATTATCAAGATTAATATTGCAAAACAAAGATTTAATAGGATACACATCAATCACTTTTAGATCTTCATCCCTATTATCATGAAAACTAGAAGAACACGCTTTTACAAAGCAATCTTTCTTAGCACGCATTCTAGCGGTTCTTTCCTTGCACTCATCAATGGAAATTCTCATGGATTTGAGGGACTCATTGATATCATGATTAGGTGGAATAGATCTAAGTTTCAAAGAATCAACATTTAGAGAAATTCTATCCATGTTCCTAGCCAATTCATCAATCTTAGGCATTTTTTCTTCAAGCAAAGCACTGAAATTCTTTTGGGAAATCATAATTTTTTTAACACTAATCTCAAAATCAGAAGACATATTATTAAAATTTCTATAAGAGTTGTTGTATGAATTACCATAATTATTAGAGGAATTACTAGGAAACGGCCTAGGATTAAAGTTTCCTCTATACGCGTTGTTACAAAAATTATTCCTACCAACAAAATTCACATCCATAGATTCATTATTATTCTCAATCAAAGTAGACAAAGGCATATCATAAGGATCAATAGGAGCACTCTTATTAGCAAACAATTTCATAAGTTCATCCATCTTTCCACTCAAAACATTAATCTCTTCTACCACATGAACCTTTTTACTAGTAGATCTTTCGGTGTGCCATTGCGAATAATTAACTATAATATTATCTAGGAGTTTAGTAGCTTCTTCTAAAGTGATTTCCATAGAAGTTCCTCCCGTGGCCGAATCTAAAAGGTTTCTAGAAGAAAAATTCAATCCGGCATAAAATTTTTGTATGATCATCCATAAATTTAATCCATGTGTAGGGCAACTGCGAATCATTAATTTCATCCTATCCCAAGATTGTGCAACATGCTCATGATCAAGTTGCGTAAAATTCATAATATCGTTTCTAAGAGAGATGATCTTAGCGGGAGGAAAGTACTTAGAGATAAAAGCATCTTTGCACTTATTCCATGAATCAATACTATTTTTAGGCAAAGACAAAAACCAAGTTTTAGCACGATCTCTAAGCGAAAACGGAAATAGCTTCAATTTAACAATATCATTATCCATGACTTTCTTCTTTTGCATATCACACAAATCAATAAAGTTGTTTAGATGGGTAGAGGCATCTTCACTAGGAAGGCCAGAGAATTGATCTTTCATGACAAGATTCAACAAAGCAGCATTAATTTCACAAGATTCAGCATCGGTAAGAGGAGCGATCGGAGTACTAAGAAAATCATTATTTTTGGTATTCGAAAAATCACACAATTTAGTATTATCTTGAGCCATCGTGACAAACAATCCAACACACAAGCACACAAGAGGCAAGCGAAAAAGAGGTGAATCGAAAAAAGAGGGCGAATAAGACGGCAAGGGTGAAGTGGGGGAGAGGAAAACGAGAGGCAAATGGCAAATAATGTAATGCGAGGGATAAGAGTTTGTGATGGGTACTTGGTATGTCTTGACTTGTGCATAGATTCCCCGGCAATGGCACCAGAAATCCTTCTTGCTACCTCTTGAGCATGTGTTGGTTTTCCCTTGAAGAGGAAAGGGTGATGCAGCAAAGTAGCGTAAGTATTTCCCTCAGTTTTTGAGAACCAAGGTATCAATCCAGTAGGAGGCTACATTCAAATCCCTCGTACCTACACAAACAAATAAGAACCTTGCAACCAACGCGATAAAGAGGATGTCAATCCCTTCACGGCCACTTGCAAAAGTGATTGGATAGAGATAATAAGATAAATATTTTCGGTATTTTTATGATATAGATTGGAAAGTAAAGATTGCAAAATAAAATAGATCGGAAACTTATATGATGGAAAATAGACCCGGGGGCCATAGGTTTCACTAGTGGCTTCTCTCAAGATAGCATAAGTATTATGGTGGGTGAACAAATTATTGTCGAGCAATTGATAGAAAAGCGCATAGTTATGAGAATATCTAGGCATGATCATGTATATAGGCATCACGTCCGTGACAAGTAGATCGAAACGATTCTGCATCTACTACTATTACTGCACACATCGACCGCTATCCAGCATGCATCTAGAGTATTAAGTTCATAAGAATAGAGTAACGCTTTTGGCAGGATGACATGATGTAGAGGGATAAACTCAATCAATATGATATAACCCCCATCTTTTTATCCTCGATGGCAACAATACAATACGTGCCTTGCTACCCCTGCTGTCACTGGGAAAGGACACCGCAAGATTGAACCCAAAGCTAAGCACTTCTCCCATTGCAAGAAAGATCAATCTAGTAGGCCAAACCAAACTGATAATTCGAAGAGACTTGCAAAGATAACAAATCATACATAAAAGAAATTCAGAAGAGATTCAAATATTGTTCATAGATAATCTTGATCATAAACCCACAATTCATCGGATCTCGACAAACACACCGCAAAAAGAATTACATCGAATAGGTTTCCAAGAAGATCGAGAGAACTTTGTATTGAGATCCAAAGAAAGAGAAGAAGTCAACTAGCTAATAACTATGGACCCGAAGGTCCGTGGTAAACTACTCACACTTCATCAGAGAGGCAATGGTGTTGATGTAGAAGCCCTCCATGATCAATTCCTCCTCCGGCAGAGCGCCGGAAAAGGCCCCAAGTTGGGATCTCACGGGTACAGAAGGTTGCGGTGGTGGAAATAGGGTTTCATGGTGCTCTCAAATGTTTTCAGAGTATCTGAGTATATATTGGTGAAAGAAGTCGGTCAGGGGAGCCACGAGGGGCCCACAAGGGTGGGTTGCACGCCTACTTTTGGGATATAACTACTGAGTATAAACCGCCCAGGAGGGGCCGGTTCACCATCAACTATATTGAAGCCCATGAAGACCCAGAAGATGGCGCTTACTAATGAAGCTTAGAGGCCCGAAGCCCAAAGGCGGATTAGGGCCCATAGTGGTAAACCTCCATAGTCATGTAACTTGTATTGTAAGTTAGAAAGGAGAGACCTTGCCGGACACTTGTATGAGCCGGCCTCGGGACTGTGTAAACCGGTCGGGCGTCAACCCGTGTATATAAGGGGATGACCCGACGGTGGTTCAGGGACAAGAAACAACAACTCGAGAGCCAGGCATAGCGTGTTTTGCTCCCTGGCTATTGAGACCCCAATAATCCCAACACAACTAACGTAGGCTTTGACCTTCATCGAAGGGGCCGAACTAGTATAAAAATCCGCGTGTCCTTTGTCCGGTTTAAACCCTTTAAGCTAACCCGTCGCGATGGCTCCACGACTAAGTCCTTTCACGACGACATCTGACGTGATATTTCCACGACAGTTGGTGCCCACCGTGGGGCTACCGCACGATGGTTTCGAGTTCTTGAAGGGAAACTTTGAAGGTCTCAAAGGGGACGCGGTTGGCCGGATGACCAAGAGTCGTCGCGGCAAGCTCTACATCGATGACACAGGGTGAGGCCCCGAGGCTGGCTCAATTGAGTACGGGTACCGGGTCCCCTTTGGCGGAATTCACGTTTTCATCGGCAAGATCGGCGAACCGAGCCCTGAGCCGGACATCTGCACCGACCTCGTCGAGACGGCTCAGCGTGCAAGCCCTGCTCGGATTCAGCCCGCCATGAAGCATGCGTTCGTAGGATGTGTCCACGGGATCGGATCTGAACCGGTGTCCGAAGGTGAAACAGTCGCTTATTCCGACAGCGAATCATCCGCCGGCGAAACTGAGTCCCTGTACCAAGTTCATGACGGCGTGTTCGAAGGGTATTCTGATGGCACCAGTATTCCGGAGTTTCTTGAACCGCCAAACCGAGTCAGAATCTTCATGGCCGGAACATAGCCAACTTTGCAAAATTCTACTACGGCGGCATCCGAACCAGCAGCTGGGGCAGGAGGCCCCGCGCGCCGGCCGGCTCAAGTTTTATCCGGTTTGTTGGACGCCTGGACGACGTTATTGGCCACAACAGTTACCCCGGAGACTCAAGATCGGCACAACGCAGAGGTCACTAAGTTACGGGATCAGATAACACATGCCAAAGAGGACCTAGCGGCTGAGGAGACCAGGATGGCTGAGGAACGGGCCGCTTTAGATGCCCAGGCACAGAGGATTCCAGCCGAGAATTATCAACTTTTGATGGACCAGAACGCCTCGAATGAAGTATTCAGGAGGAGACATCAATCTCGCTTGCCGGCGGATTACAATGCGATGAATCTCTTCAATACGCCAGGGGCAGGGACCAGCAACCCGGCAGTAGTAAACCGGAACGGCGTGCCAAGGACCAGAGCGCCGGATCAACCTTAGATGATGGGTCCACCTCAACGGACAGACAACCCTCCGCGGTATACCACACCCCCGCCGGGTCACTTCTCTACCCCTTTGGATAATATGATAGCAGCAGCCTCCCGGCTGGCAGCTATTCCAATGGAGGGTGAATCGCCAGCGGAAGTTGAGACACGGCGGGCCAGGGATCTTCTTCAAAATGCTATGGCGCAGCAGCAGGCTTACTCGTATAGCCGAGATAGGATTCACACGACCCCACATCCGAGCAAAAGCTATAGCAGGCATATAGATGAACCGGAGGTGTCCAGCAGTGCGCGGCGCCGTATTGTCCCTCAAGGACCCAATCCGGTGCATGGTGAGGTGAACGCTCATGACGTGGTGGATAATGGCAGAGCATGAAGGGAGGCCGCTTTAGCAGCACAATATGCGGGTCGTTATCAACCCGCCCTGGTACAGCCAGCAGCGTCAGTAGACCGAGGCATCGGGCTTGCCTTCAGTTCCTGGGGAGTACCGTGTCTCATTCCGGCTCTCCATAATGTGCGGCTGCCTAAAGATTTCAAGGGTCCACGTAAGGTGCCTAATTACACCACTGATCAACCGCCCGAGGCATGGGTGGAAAGTTATGAGATGGCAATGGAGATGCTGGATGTCGATGAAGCGGCTTGTGCAAAGTACTTCACGATGATGTTGGAGGGAACCGCCCGTACATGGTTGAAGAACCTACCAGCTAACTCCGTCGAGTCATATGACCAATTGAAGGCCCGGTTTATAGCAAATTTCAAGGATACATGCAAACAGCCTATGTCCATTGTGGATCTGGATGCCTGTGTTCAGGGAGAGAACGAGTCCACAACTCATTGGGTGCGCCGGGTTTTAGAAGTTTTGCACTCGTCAGACCGCATTAACGCTGGCCAAGCAATCATAACATTGGAGCGTAATTGCCGGTTTAAGTCACTAAAGATAAAGTTGGGACGGCTTAAGCGCCACTGCAATGACATGGGAACACTTATGGCAGCCTTGGTTAAGTATGCCAATTCTGATAATACCAAGGATCCCGATTCTAATGAGGATAAACCGGAGAAGGGAAAGAAGAACGGCGGTGCAAAGGGACAACAGCACAACCAAGGGGGCCATGGGAATAATGGTATGTGCAAAGCAGATAATTCATATTTTGTGGCTAACGCTAATGTGCAGCGTCGTAAAGGTAAACTGCCTTAGCGCGGTGGCGGGATGAATCTGAAGCGTTTGTTAAACTAGCCCTGCCCAAAGCACGGGACCAAGGAGGTTCCAGCAACACATCTTTGGAAAGATTGTTATAGTATGAAGGAGTTCAAAAACTCTGATCTCTTTCAGTATGATCAGGGTCCATCGGGTGGTTCAGGTCCAGGTTTTCATGGTGGCGGCGGTTCAAACTCTGGATTTCAGAATAATCAAGGCAACCAGAACAACCAGGGTGGTAATAACCAATAGAATAATCAAGGGAATCAGCAACAGTCAGGTTATCAGAGTCACCCAAAGCAGTTGAATGGTGGGCAGTATCATGTGTTCACCACTAGTTTGTGCAAACGTGATCAGAAGTTTCACAAGAGAGCAGTTAATGCTGTTGAACCGGCAGTGCCATGTTACTTGCGGTGGTCCGAGCAGCACATTGTGTGGACTAGAGAGGATCATATGCCCCGGGTTGATAATCCGGGTCATCTAGCTTTGGTGGTGGCGCCTCAGGTGTGAAGTTATAAGTTTACCAAGGTGCTGATGGATGGAGGGAGCAGTATCAACATCCTATGCTATGAAACTTTCCATCGCATGGGGTTGACAAACAAGAGTCTTAAACCGTCAAACACTATTTTTCATGGTGTAGTACCAGGTAAGTCGGCATATCCTGTTGGCAAGATCGCTTTGGAGGTTGTGTTTGGAGATGAGCACGACTCCCGGTCTGAAACATTGACCTTTGAAGTGGTGAAGATCCAGAGCCCGTACCACACACTGTTTGGACGGCCGGCTTATGCAAAGTTCATGGCAAGGCCCTGTTATATTTATTTGGAACTCAAGATGCCGGGTCACAATGGGACCATCACAGTTCACGGAAGTCGTAAGATCGCTTTGGATTGCGAGGAAGGTGATGCGGCCTATGCTGAGTCAGTTTGTGCTACACAGGAGTTGAAGTTCTATAAAGGCAATGTTGATCCGGCAGATATGACCCCTCTGAAGAAGCCCACCACTGAGCTTGACCCGAACCTGAAATTCAAACCAGCTGATGAGCCTAAACTTGTTGACTTCGTTCCGGGCGATTTGTCCAAACAGTTTAGCATCAGCACAAATCTGGATCTGAAATAGGAAAGTGCGCTCATCGAGTTCATTCGTGAGAACCGGGACATTTTTGCATGGAAGCCTTCTGACATGCCAGGTGTACCGAGAGAACTTGCTAAGCACACTCTCAATATTGATCCCAAGTTTAAACAGTCAAGCAATTTCTTTGCCGCTTTAACGAGGAAGGATGCAAGGCCATTGGTGAGGAGGTAGCCCAGCTGTTGGCTGTTGGCTTTATCATTGAAGTGTTTCACCCTGAGTGGTTGGCTAATCCGGTGCTGGTTCTTAAGAAAAAAGACACTTGGCGCATGTGTGTGGACTACACAGATTTGAACAAAGCTTGTCCGGCCGATCCTTTCGCTCTCCCATGTATTGATCAGATCATTGATGCGACGGCGGGTTGTGAGCGTTTGAGTTTCTTGGATGCTTATTCAGGTTATCATCAGATCAAAATGGCAGTTAAGGACCAGGAGAAGACCACCTTCATCACTCCTTTTGGAGCCTTCTGCTATGTTTCTATGCCCTTTGGGCTCAAGAGTGCCCAGAAAACTTATCAATGTTGTGTACAAAATTGTCTTCACACTCAGATTGGGCGCAATGTTCATGCCTATGTGGATGACATTGTAGTAAAATCCAGGAAGAAGGAGACATTGATAGATGATTTCAAGGAAACCTTTGACAATCTTCGGGTTTATAAGATGATGGTTAATACAGACAAGTGTGTTTATGGTGTTCCGGCAGGCAAGCTCTTAGGTTTTCTGGTGTCCAACAGAGGCATTGAAGCTAATCCGGAAAAGATCAAAGCGATTAAATATTTGGCTAAACCGGCGTGTATTAATGATGTTCAGCGTCTGGCGGGTCGAATTGTAGCCCTGAGCCGGTTTATTAGCCGCTTAGGAGAGAAGGCGATCCCTCTATATCAGATGTTGAAGAAAACAGACACCTTTGTCTGGAGTGATGCGGCTAATGCGGCGTTTCAAGACTTGAAGCGGCAATTGGCTGAACCGCCGGTTCTTGCTGCTCCGGTTGACAAGGAGCCCTTGTTATTGTACGTGGCAGCTAATGCCCGTGCTGTCAGTGTGGCAATTGTGGTTGAGCGCAAGGAGGCTGGAAAAGAATATCCGGTTCAACGACCGGTTTACTATATCAACGAAGTACTTATCGAGTCAAAGCAACGGTATCCGTATTGGCAGAAGCTGGTCTATGGGGTTTTTATGGCGAGTCGGAAGCTCAAACAATACTTTCAAGGCCATCCCATTACAGTGGTCAGTTCAGCTCCTTTGGGCGGTATAATTCAGAACAGGGAGGCAACTGGCCGGGTTGCAAAGTGGGCAATTGAGCTTGGCCCGCACGGGTTGAAGTATATGCCTCGGACATCTGTCAAGTCACAGGCACTTGTTGACTTCATCAATGATTGGACCGAGTTACAGGCACCAGAGGACAAACCGGATAACACATACTGGACTATTCACTTTGATGGATCCAGGCAATTGGAGGGCTCGGGGGCTGGAGTTGTCCTTACTTCCCCTTGAGGTGATAAAATTCGTTATGTTCTCCGTTTAATGTTCCCCTGTACTAACAATGCAGTTGAGTACGAAGCTTTACTCCACGGTCTCCGTGTGGCCAAGGAGATGAATTTAAGCTGAGTACGGTGTTTTGGAGACTCTGATCTGGTGGCCCAGCAAGTTTCTGGCACTTGGGATTCTAAGGTTCCACTCATGGCGGCTTACAGACGCGAGGTGGATATTGTGGCAGGTCACTTCAAAGGGTATCAGGTTGAAAATATTGATTGGCGCAAAAATGAAGCGGCAGATGCTTTAAGCCGGCTGGGATCTCAGCATAAACCGGTACCTCCCAATACCTTTTTAGATATCTTGCATAACCCGTCTGTTAAAATGCCTACAGAGGAGGATTTAGTTGTTCCTGATCCGGAGGCCCAATTGGTTGCCGCTTTACATGTTGTTCCGAATTGGACGGTTCCATATTTGGCGTATATGAATCGGGGCGAGTTACCAGACGATGAAGTTCTGGCCCGGCAGATAGTCCGGCGATCCAAGTCCATGGTTATTCACAATGGCGAGTGTCGGGGGAAATCTGACCCACCACAGACACCTATGGGATCGGAGCCCCTTTTCGGTTCGGCAGGGGGCGGAGGATGCACGAAGAGCAGATCGAAGCGATCACACGAGCGATTTACCCAGCTTCGGAGCTCTCCGGAGAGATTGTCTGATTGTATTGTGTTCTTGCTAGGGAGCGATGAGAGCTACAAAACCTAGCCTGAGTGTCTGTGGTTTCGAATGAGCTGAGTCGAACCCCCCCTACGTTGCGCATGGGCCTCCTTTTATATGCTCAAGGGGTCACCAACAGGTGGCAACGTAGGTAAGGGTAAAAAGGGAAAATGAGTAGCGGTTGGTACAGCTACTTGTACAGTGCATCATACCTAACCCTGACGGCAGGGGACAAAGGCAATAAATGCCCGTCTAAGTCTCCCAAACAGTGCAAAAAGTGGCCGTCACGGGCGCCACCGCCTGCCACGATGGCTATCTTGTCAGCGCCGCTTATCGCTACTCTCCGTTGGCTGCACAGCCTCTTGACACATGAGCCTGGAATGGTCCCATGGCGACACGTTGGTAGATGAGCTGGAGTGGAGATGAAGAGAGGTCGCCTGCCGCGGCAAGTGCCTTGCCGCGGCTAAATCCTTGTCGCATCCGTGCACCAAGGTACTTCCAGCCGCTGCCTCTGAATCAGCCCCAACTGGGTACCCCTTTTTTGCATTGTTCTTCTATTGCGGGCTCTGCCCGCCCTTCTCCGAGTTCTTTTGTGACATCATGAATACCTATGGCCTCCGCCTCCTTGATTTCACTCCCAACGCCGTCCTCACCATGGCAGTTTTCGCACACCTTTGCGAGAACTTTGTCGGAGTCCACCCAAACGTAGCCCTCTTTCGTCACTTCTTCATGCCCCGCGCCGAGAGAGGAGAGCCACTTGCCGGAGGGATTGCTTGGGTCTCTAGGATCGGCAAGAAAGAGGCTTACCTGGAAGGAGAGCTCCACAGCAAGTGGGAGGAGTGGAGAGCCAACTGGTGTTGGATTGTTGAGGAGAACCCGCAGCCCTTCACTGCCGTGCGCCAAACCCCAATAGTGCGCGGCAACGATTGGAGCAACTTGGCGCTGGAAGATGCTAGGTTGCAGATTGCCGTGACCCGGATCTTGCACCTCAGGCTTGCCGGACTCACCGTAGGCGCAGTTGGCGCAGACTTCCTTCGACGCCGCATCGCTCCCTTGCAGGAGAGGAGGAGACCTGCTTGGGAGTTCCAAAACTCAGCGGACATCATGAAGCTGCGCCTGGGCCTTAACTGGAATTTCACTGTCTTGGAGTTGGACGCAATGCTGCTAGAGCTCTTCAAGCATGACCCCGATCACCCCGAGTGGTTTAGGTTGCCGAGGGGGGTCGTCCCATTGTGCAATAATTCTTCACTTGACCGCATCCGAGCTATGATGCCATCGTGCGATTCACATGGAATCGTTCCAACCTGGCAAGAGCCTTCGGATGTCATCGTGCGGCAGTTCTTCGACAGTTTGGAGGAAGTGCCGATCCACCCCGACGAGCAGAAGCAGCTCACCCGCGACACCACCGACAATGAGATGCAGCGCATAGCCACCAGGTTGGAGGAGGCGGCAGTAGCTACTGCCGCTGGTGTCTTCGGGTACACCGTGAAGGAGGCAGATGCAGCAGAGGCGGCAAGCCTTGCCGAGCAAAGGGAGTTCACCGGTGACGAAGAACTTGCCGAACCCGAGGCCGAGCCAAGTGAACCAGCCGAGGGCGCTTCTTCTCCACCATCCAGCAACTTGCCGCGAGCGGAGTCCCCGGCTCCGCCAAGGAGGCGCCTTCGTAGGGCCGGAGACGAGACGAGGCGGCAGACGGGCCAACAGTCACAGCGCCGCGCGACGTGCTCTACCGTGGCAAGTACTGTTGCCGCGGGAGCACCCCGCACTGCTGCGACAACTGAGGCGGGATCCTCTCATGCTGCCGCTGCCACTCCCGCCAAGCGATCGGGAGAAGCTACTCCTCCGCCTCTTCGCACCGGAGGCAAGCCGGAATTTGATCTCTCCGCGCTCAGCTCCGACAACGAAGAAGAAGAAGAGTAAGTTCCTGTGCTGTGCTTGTATTTCTTCAATCTTATTGCTTTGTCTTGAATCTGATTTTCTTCATTCTGAACCTTTTCCTTTTCAGGACGCTGGCCCAGAGAGCGTCGAAAAGGGCCAAGACTCCGGTGGTTGTCATTGAGGACAATCCCGTCGAGACCGCAGAGGATGCGCCCGAGACCACCTTGCCGGACCCGGCAACCTTTCCTCAGAACAGCCCCCAGCACAGCCCCCAGCGTAAGTATATGGTTTTCTTCTTACTATTAGGCGTGCATGGGTGTTCCTTCTTTATTGATAACTGACTTTTGATTTGTTGCAGAAGCAGAGCAGCCTCATCAGGAGGGCCCGGAGGTCGCTCCCGAAATACTGTCTGCTTCAACTACGCCGCCAAGGGAGAACTCTCCGGCAAGGGAGACTACCCCGGCAAGGGATGGTACCAGTGATCCTCCGGCGGACGAGACCATGGAAACAGACCCCCTTGCAGGTAATCCTCTTGCGTGAAAATTTCCCTTGGGTTCTTCTTTTCTTCTGTTTTTCTTTTTGAACATTTTTCTGACTGTTCTTTCTTTTTCTGATCATCAGATCCATCCGGCGTAGAGCCAATGGAGACTGAGGTTGCCGGCGAGGAAGACGCGTGCGGCAACACTTACAATGTCGCCACCTTGGAGGAAGAGGCTGGTGCCGATGGATCCGCCGGCGAAGAGGCCGCCAAGGCTGCCACCGCAAAGGCCGGCGAGGGGTCTGGCGATCGTACTGACGACCCTGAGGCCGCAGGAGCGCCAAGCGCTACGCCGACCGCTGATCCCTCCGCCACCGATGCAGCGTCAGGCTCTGAAGAGCCTCAGCCCGGCGCCTATCTGAAGGCCGGCGACGGCGTCTTCATCAGGCTTCCCTGGGCGTCGAGCTCCAGGGCGCCGGTCGAAGGGGAGACCTTTGACGAAGAGCTGCTCACCTCTGCTGGGCTGTCGCTGGTTGACGCGCCAAGCAGCAGCAGCGGCGAGTCTGAGGAGGAGCGGTTGTTGAAGAAGTTGTTGTCGCTCTACCGTGCCCGGCAAGCCAAGTTGGAGTCCCGAGAAGCACTTGTCGCGAGGGTGGGAGCATACATAGAGAAACGCGCAGAAGAGCTCCGGAGCGCTAACCAAGAAGCTCTCCGGAACATAGCAGAAGAGCGGGAGCAACTCTCTGAAGAGCGCACAGCCTTTATTCTTGAAAAGGCTGAGGTCCAGGAGCAGCAAAGGCTTGTCGCCGAGAAGCTATCTGCGCAAGAGGGTGAGTTGGCACAGCGGAAGATCAATCTTGATAGCTATGAAGAAGATCTTGCCACGCGCGAGCAATCACTTGGCGGAGCGCTCACAGAAGCAAAAGATGCTGCCGCAGTTGCCGAGGCTGCCAAGAAGGAGTTGGAAACTAAGGTGACGCAGCTGGAGGCCAACTTCCAGAAGAGTGGTGAAGAGCTTGCTGCGTTGAAGCACGAGCGCGAGAAGGACGCCTATACTCTTGGCGAGTTGCAGGGCCTTCTCGCTGAAAGGATCAAAGAGCTCGACGCCGCCAAGGACTCCAAGGCAGACCTTGAGCTAAAGCTGACCACCTTGATGGAGACCCTAGACGGCGCCAAGGAGCGGGAGGTGGCTTTGTTGGAGAAGATCAAGACCGCCGAGGAGCTGCTGACGAGCGCCACAGCCGCCCAGAACACCTTCAGAGAGAACGTGACTCACTGGACGGAGGGTCTTGTAGAGACTGCCGCCGCCATCGACAAGGAGCTGATGGAGCTGGGTATGGTGGATCTTGGGTACTCCTCCGACGAGAGCCTCCAACCCAGCGCCAAGCTCAGCCTTTTCTTCAAGGGCGTTGTGACGGCTCTCCAGCGACTCCGGGAAGAGATCCCGAAGCAGCTGGCCGAGGAATCGCGCCAAATCTGCGCGGGAGCCCTCTAGAAGGTGTTGATGAAGGTGGCCTTCCGCAATCCAAGCCTCAACCTTGCCGGAGTCCTCAAGTCCTTGCCGCCAGATGCCGATGTGGAGGCACTCAAGGCCCTTGTCGCACCCATTGTGGACAAGGTGGGCAAGATCAAGAGGGTTGATGGCGACCGCGTAGACTAGGCCGTCAACTTTATCTCTCCCTTGTCGCTGCTGATCATGTTTAGGAAAACAATTTATTAGATCTGCGACAAGTTATTTTGTAATATAACTTTATCTTGGGCAATGATTGCAATGTTATTTCCTCTACTTGATTCCTTCCTTTGTATGTTTTACCCTACGCTTTTTAGGGAACTTGTCGGAGCAAGCACCTTTACCCGCGAGCGCTGAGTGCGGAACGTCAGCAGCCTGCTGCCAGTGTTGCTCGCGACAAGAAACCTTGTCGCGACTAGCCGCAGCTCACTTAAGTTGTTGAGCGGACTCGAAACAAAGTAAGGGCGCGACTAGCTACGAGTTGGTTCCTCTGCGCACAGGTTTTCCATACAAAGTACGGTCGTTCGAGGAAGATAACTTAAAAAAAAACTTAAAACTGATTGCTCAAACTTTGGCAACTTAGCTTTTCTGTCGTTTGTTTTCCGGCAAGGCAAAACTTCCTCGAGCGACGCTTGGTCCACACCATTATCTTCTCCTTCCCGCCCGGTAAACTTGTGTGCGAGGGAACCTTCCTTTCTTTGAGAAGAAAGAAGAGAAAACAAAGTTATGGAGCCTTGTGGCTCGTTATTGCTTACCGGGTGTGTGCGCTGCACAAAGTGTCAGATAATATATGCAATATAATGAAAAAAGCATAAAAGTGACAAGATGTGTACAACACGTGAGCTTTACTGATGCACGGGGTCTGCGCCCGGCTTTGTACAAAGGATTATATGCAACATCGGCAAGACTTGTACAAAAGGTGGTTGCCAGAACAGTTTCCGGCAACCGCGCCTTACGGGTAAAACTTACGAAGATGCTCTATATTCCAGGAGTTGCTCAACGGAACACCATCTTCGGTCTCAAGGCGGACAGCGCCAGGCTTAGTGACCCGTTTCACCCGATAAGGGCCTTCCCACTTCGGCGTCAACTTGTTGGAATTCTTGGTGGACTGAACGCGCCGAAGAACAAGGTCGCCTTCCTCGAAACTTCTGGCATTAACTTTGCGGCTATGGTAGCGGCGCAAAGCTTGCTGGTATCGAGCAGCTCGTACAGCAGCCTGAAGACGGTCTTCCTCAAGGAGCAGTGCGTCATCTTGTCGCAGCTGCTCTTGCTCGAGCTCATCATAAGCGAGCACTCGAGGCAATCTGTATACGAGTTCCATGGGGAGAACTGCTTCCGCTCCATAGACTAGAGAGAAAGGTGTCTGGCCAGTGGCTCGATTTGGCGTCGTCCTGATCGACCAAAGAACCACCGGCAGCTCCTCAATCCAGTTTCTTCCACACTTGTGTAGCCTGTCGAAAGTCCTGGTCTTGAGTCCGCGCAGCACTTCAGCATTCGCCCTCTCCGCTTGACCGTTGCTTCTCAGATGAGCAACAGAAGCGAAGCAGACCTTTGCGCCAAGATATTGGACGTACTGCATGAAGGTGCGGCTCATAAATTGAGTGACATTGTCGGTGATGATCCTGTTAGGGATCCTGAAGCGATAAACAATTGACCTGAAGAACTTGACTGCTGACTGTGATGTCACCTTCCTCACTGCTTCCACTTCCGGCCACTTTGTGAACTTGTCGATTGCAACGTACAAGTATTCAAAGCCCCCGACAGCTCAGGGGAAGGGGCCGAGGATATCGAGCCCCCAGACCGAAAATGGCCAGGATAAAGGGATTGTCTGGAGAGCTTGAGCTGGTTGGTGTATCTGCTTGGAATGGAACTGGCACGCTTCACACTTGGTTACTTGTGCAGTTGCATCCTGGAGGGCTGTCGGCCAAAAGAAACCTTGCCGGAATGCCTTGCCGGCAAGTGCTCTTGCGCCAATGTGGTGACCACATATGCCTCCATGTATCTCTGCCAACAGCTTCTGTCCATCTTCCCGGCAAATACACTTCAATTTCACACCGTTGAGTCTTCTTCTGTACAGTGTGCTGTCGACAAACTGGTACATACTTGACTGCCGGGCTACTCTTTCCGCTTCTTCTTGCTCTTCGGGAAGTTCTCCTGTCTGAAGGAAATGAACAATCTGCTGCGCCCATGCTGGAGCTTGAGGCTCGACAACAAGTACTAAAGGCATATGTGCTGCTGCGAGAACATCCGCTTCTACGGCAAGAACCTGGGGTTCTACCGGAGCTTGACATTCCCCGGCAAGCTTGCCGGAGCAAAGCTTGTCGGGAGCATTTGCTTCAACGAAACAGGCCGTAAGGCTTGTCGGAGCAGACTGCTCCTCAGCATTCTGGGCGTTAATCTTGGGGACCTTCTTGGCGGCGGCTTTAGGGAGCTCTGCCGGCAAGTAGTCACCAGAGTCAACTTTCTCTTCTTGCTCTGTCCAGTTGATGGTGCTACAGTCGGTTGAGTTAGCTTGAGCACGAAGGTTCCTGGTTCCACAGGTAACTTAAGCGCAGCGCACTTTGACAGGCCATCAGCAATGTCATTCTGAGCCCTTGGAACATGTTCAATTTGCAAACCGTCAAAGTGTTCTTCTAGCTTTCTCACTTCATCAACATAAGCTTCCATCAACGGACTCTGATAACTCTTGTTTACTTGGCGGATGACAAGCTGTGAGTCACCCCTGACAATGAGCTTCTTGATCCCAAGGTCTACCGCGATCCTGAGACCGGCAAGCAAACCTTCATACTCTGCAGTATTGTTTGTTGCTTGCTCCTTGGGAAAGTGCATCTGGACTACGTACTTGACGTGTTCTCCGGTGGGCGCGACAAGCAGCACGCCGGCACTGACGCCTTGCAACGAGAAGGCACCATCAAAGTACATTATCCACTCTCTGCTCGCTTCTTTGTCGGGAATGCTCGTTTCTGGAGTTTCTTCATCTGGTGTTGGTGTCCATTCTGCTATGAATTCCGCCAAGGCTCTGCTTTGGATAGTTGAAGTGCTTTCAAACTTGAGGCCAAAGCTTGACAGTTCTAGTGCCCACTCAACAATCCTGCCTGTTGCTTCTGGATTCTGCAGAATTCTCTTCAGCGGAAAGCGAGTGACAACTGTGATCTCATGTGCTTGGAAGTAATGGCGCAGCTTTCTCGAGGCCATGAGAAGGCCGAAAAGCAACTTCTGCACACCAGAGTACCTTGACCTAGCCCCCTGCAGGAGGGAACTAACAAAGTAAACTGGGCGATGCACCATTCTCTTCTGCACATTCCCACACTCCTGTGTAGATCCATCTTTGTCGGGACCAGAGCTTGTCGGCGAAGCCCCCTGCTTGTTGCTGGATGCGCCTACTGTGGTTGTTAGATCATCATCCGCCGCCCTCTCCGCTACTAACGCAGCACTAACCACTTGATTGGTTGCCGCTAAATATAGCAACAACTTCTCTTGTGGTCTAGGTGCGACAAGTATTGGAGTGGAAGATAGGTATCTCTTTAAGTCTTGCAGCGCAGCTTCCGCTTCCGGAGTCCATTTCATTGGACCCGCCTTTTTCAAGATTTTGAAAAATGGCAGGGTGCGCTCAGTAGACTTAGAGATAAACCTGCTGAGAGCAGCTACGCAACCGGCAAGTCTTCGTACATCCTTGACACGCTTTGGTGCTTCAATCTGCTCTATGGCCTTGATCTTGTCGGGATTGGCTTCAATTCCCCGCTGAGACACAAAGAACCCGAGAAGCTTGCCGGAAGGGACTCCAAACACGCACTTCTCGGGGTTAAGCTTGAGGTTAATCCTGCGCAGATTTGCAAAGGTCTCGTCCAGATCTTGGATCAGAGTTGCTTTGTCCTTGCTCTTGACCACTATGTCATCCATGTAGGCTTCCACATTCCTGTGCATTTGTGGCTCAAAAGCGTCATGGAATGCCCTTGCAAATGTTGAACCAGCATTCTTCAAACCAAAAGGCATCCGTATGAAACAGTACGTGCCACATGGAGTGATGAATGCGGTCTTTTCTTCATCTTCTTCTGCCATGAAGATCTGATGATATCCTGAGTATGCATCAAGAAATGAAAGCAAATCACATCCGACTGTGGAGTCAACAATCTAGTCAATGCGCGGCAAGGGAAATGGGTCTTTGGGACAAGCTTTATTAACATCGGTAAAGTCTATACAAAGTCTCCATTTTCCATTTGCTTTGCGCACGACTACAGGATTGGCCAACCACGTGGGATGGAGTACTCCTCTGACAAGGCCTGCTGCTTCCAACTTCTTGATCTCTTCTGCTATGAACTCCTGGCGCGCCAAAGATGTCGGGGGAAATCTGACCCACCACGGACACCTATGGGACCGAAGCCCCTTTTCGGTTCGGCAGGGGGCGGAGGATGCACAAAGAGCAGATCGAAGCGATCACACGAGCGATTTACCCAGCTTCGGAGCTCTCCGGAGAGATAATACTCCTACTGCTGCTTGTCTGATTGTATTGTGTTCTTGCTAGGGAGCAATGAGAGCTACAAAACCTAGCCTGAGTGTCTGTGGTTTCGAATGAGCTGAGTTGAACCCCCCCTACGTTGCGCATGGGCCTCCTTTTATATGCTCAAGGGGTCACCAACAGGTGGCAACGTAGGTAAGGGTAAAAAGGGAAAATGAGTAGCAGTTGGTACAGCTACTTGTACAGTGCATCATACCTAACCCTGACGGCAGGGGACAAAGGCAATAAATGCCCGTCTAAGTCTCCCAAACAGTGCAAAAAGTGGCCGTCACGGGCGCCACCGCCTGCCACGATGGCTATCTTGTCAGCGCCGCTTATCGCTGCTCTCCGCTGGCTGCACAGCCTCTTGACACGTGAGCCTGGAATGGTCCCATGGCGACACGTTGGTAGATGAGCTGGAGCGGAGATGAAGAGAGGTCGCCTGCCGCAGCAAGTGCCTTGCCGCAGCTAAATCCTTGTCGCGTCCGGAGGCTTGCCGCTCTCTGAGCCTTCCCGGCAAGCTCCTCTTGCCGGGGTCTTGTCTGCCTTCCCGGCAAGCTCCTCTTGCCGGGGTCTTGAATACTTTGTTCTTGAATGGCTCCAAAGGAGCCACGGAGAATCTTGGCGGTCGCCTGGCAAGCCTTGCCGTGGGGTGCTACAACTGCCCGTGCACGAGTTCGGGATACTAGGGTACCCCTACTCTAGTACACCGACAGCAAGTTACACCACTGCAACATTTCATGCATATTCCAACGTTATGTTTTGCCTGAAGAAGGCCAAGAGATTCTACGAGAGATTCATGAAGGGGATTGTGGTTACCATGCCGGTTCAAAGTCCCTAGTTGCTAAAGCTTTTCGTCATGGGTTCTACTGGTTGACAGCTCATGCTGATGCTGAGGATCTGGTAAAGTGGTGTGACACTTGTCAGAAGTTTTCACGACGAGCTCATGTTCCGGCTCAAGAGTTAAGAATGATTCCCATCACTTGGCCGTTTGCCACTTGGGGGCTTGATATGGTGGGGCCCTTTAAGCGCTCCAAGGATAAGAAGACCCACCTGTTGGTGGCGGTTGACAAGTTCACTAAATGGGTTGAAGCGGAGCCCGTCAGCAAGTGGGATGCAGCTACGGTGGTTCAATTTCTCAAAAAGATTATCTTCCGTTTTGGCTTTCCACACAGCATCATCACGGATAATGGCACAAACCTTTCTAAAGGTGAGATGGAGGATTTCTGTCAGAGAGAGCATATCCGGCTTGATTTAGCATCCGTGGCGCACCCCCAGTCCAATGGTCAAGCTGAGAGAGCTAATCAAGAAATTTTGAAGGGTATCAAGCGCCGGCTCATGGTTCCTTTAAAGTGGACGCCGGGTTGTTGGGTGGAAGAATTGCCTTCTATGTTATGGAGCATTGCTACCTCTTGAGCACTGCGTTGGATTTCCCCGAAGAGGAGAGGATGATGCAGTAAAGTAGCGTAAGTATTTCCCTTAGTTTTTGAGAACCAAGGTATCAATCCAGTAGGAGACCACACGCAAGTCCCTCGTACCTGCACAAAACGATAGCTACTCGCAACCAACGCTTAGGGGTTGTCAATCCCTTCAGGGTCACTTACGAGGGTGAGATCTGATAGAGATAATATTTTTCTGTATTTTTGGTATAAAGATGCAAAGTAAAAAGTAAAAGCAAAAGCAAGTAAAAAAAGTGATGGAGATTGATATGATGAGAATAGACCCGGGGGACATAGGTTTCACTACTGGCTTCTCTCAAGAGCATAAGTATTCTACGGTGGGTGAACAAATTACCGTTGAGCAATTGACAGAATTGAGCATAGTTATGAGGTTATCTAGGCAATGATCATGTATATAGGCATCACGTCCGTGACAAGTGGACCGAAACGATTCTGCATCTACTACTATTACTCCACTCATCGACCGCTATCCAGCATGCATCTAGAGTATTAAGTAAAACAGAGTAACGCCGTAAGCAAGATGACATGATGTAGAGGGATAAATTCATGCAATATGATAAAACCCCATCTTGTTATCCTTGATGGCAACAATACAATACGTGCCTTGCAACTCTTTCTGTCACTGAGTAAGGACACCGCAAGATTGAACCCAAAGCTAAGCACTTCTCCCATTGCAAGAAGTACCAGTCTAGTTGGCCAAACAAAAAATATAATTCGAAGAGACTTGCAAAGATAACTCAATCATACATAAAAGAATTCAGAGAAGAATCAAATATTTTCCATAGATAAGCTGGATCATAAACCCACAATTCATCGTTCTCAACAAACACACCGCAAAAAGAAGATTACATCGAATAGATCTCCACGAGAGAGGGGGAGAACATTGTATTGAGATCCAAAAAGAGAGAAGAAGCCATCTAGCTACTAAGTATGGACCCGAAGGTCTGAAGTAAACTACTCACACTTCATCGGAGGGGCTATGGTGATGATGTAGAAGCCCTCCGTGGTAGATGCCCCCTCTGGTGGAGCTCCGGAACAGGCCCCAAGATGGGATCTCGCGGATACAGAAAGTTGCAGCGGTGGAATTAGGTTTTTGGCTTCTTCCCCGATTTGTTGGGGGTACGTAGGTATATATAGGAGAAAGGAGTACGTCGGTGGAGCGTCAGGTGGCCCACGAGGTAGGTGGCGCGTCCAGGGAGGCGCCCTCCACCCTCGTGACCGCCTCTGGCACTTCTTGGAGTAGGGTCCAAGTCTCCTGGATCACGTTCGGTTGGAAAATCACGATCCCAAAGGTTTCATTCCGTTTGGACTCCGTTTGATATTCTGTTTCTTCGAAATACTGAAAAAGGCAAAAAACAGCAATTCTGGGCTGGGCCTCCAGTTAATAGGTTAGTTCCAAAAGTAATATGATAGTGGAAAATAAAGTCCAATATAGTCCAAAACAGTAGACAAAGTAGCATGGAGTAATCAAAAATTATAGATATGTTGGAGACGTATCAAGCATCCCCAAGCTTAATTCCTGCTCGTCCTTGACTAGGTAAATGATAAAAAGAGAATTTTTGATGCGGAGTGATACTTTGGCATAATTTCAATGTAGATCTTCTTAATTGTGACATGAATATTCAGATCCGAAAGATTCAAGACAAAAGCTCATATTGCCATAAAATAATAATACTTCAAGCACACTAATCAAAATAATTATGTCATCTCAAAATAACATGGCCAAAGAAAGTTCATCCCTACAAAATCATATAGTTAGGCTATGCTTCATTTTCGTCACACAAAGATGTTCCCAACTTCTATACCCCCGATGACAAGCCAAGAAATTGTTTCATACTTAAATAATCTCAAACTTTTTCAACCTTCACGCAATACATGAGCGTGAGCCATGGATATACAACTATGGGTGGAATAGAATATGATGATGGGGATTGTGTGGAGAAGACAAAAAAAGGAGAAAGTCTCACATTGATGAGGATAATCAACGGGCTATGGAGATGCCCATCAATTGATGTCAACATGAGGAGTAGGGATTGCCATGCAACGGATGCACTAGAGCTATGAATGCTCAACAAAAGAAAACTAGTGGGTGTGCATCCAACTTGCTTGCTCATGAAGACCTAGGGCATTTGAGGAAGCCCATCGTAGGAATATACAAGCCAAGTTCTATAATAAAAAATTCCCACTAGTATGAAAAAGACAACTTATGAGACTCACTATATGAAAAACATGGTGCTAATTTGAAGCACAATATATGAGACTCACTACATGAAGAACGAGGTGCTACTTTGAAGCACAAAATATGAGACTCACTACATGAAGAGCATAGTGCTACTTTGAAGCACAAGTGTGGAAAAAGAGATAGTAGCATTGCCCTTTTCTTTTCTTTTTTTGGGCCTTTTTTTGGCCTTTTTTTTTTATTTGGGCAATGCTCTAATAATGATGACCATCACACTTCTATTGATTACAACATGACGATTACAACTCGAAACTAGAACAAGGTATGACTATATATGAATGCCTCTGGCGGTGTACCGGGATGGTGCAATGAATCAAGAGTGACATGTATGAAAAATAATGCATGGTGGCTTTGCCACAAATATGATGTCAACTACATGATCATGCAATGGCAATATGACAAAAGTAATGTATGTCATAATAATGATGAACGGAACGGTGGAAAGTTGCATGGCAATATATCTTGGAATGGCTATGGAAATGCCATAATAGGTAGGTATGGTGGCTGTTTTGAGGAAGATGTAGGGAGGTTTATGTGTGATAGAGCGTATCGTATCATGGAGTTTGGATGCACCGGCAAAGTTTGCGCCAACTCTCAATGTGAGAAAGGACAATGCACGGTACCGAAGAGGCTAGCAATGGTGGAAAGGTAAAAGTGTGTATAATCCATGGACTCAACATTAGTCAAAAGAACTCATATACTTATTGAAAAAATTAGAAGTCATCAAAAATCAAGTACTACGCGCATGCTCCTAGGGGGATAGATTTGTAGGAAAAGACCATTGCTCGTCCCCGACCGCCACTCATAAGGATGCACAAGCCAGGTACACTTCATGTTTCAAATTTGTTACACAACTTTAACCATACGTGCATGCTACGGGACTTACAAACTTCAACACAAGTATTTCTCAAATTCACAACTACTCAACTAGCATGACTTTGATATTATTACCTCCATATCTCAAAACAATTATCAAGCATCAAACTTATCTTAGTATTCAACGCACCCAAAAGAAAGTTTCACATATCTTGAACACCAAGTATATTAACATTAAGCAAATTACCATGCTATTAACGACTCTCAAAATAATCTAAGTGAAGCATGAGGGATCAAGTTTCTTTAAAACAAATCCACCACCGTGCTCTAAAAGATCTAAGTGAAGTACTAGAGCAAAAATTATCATGCTCAAAAAGATATAAGTGAAGCACATTGAGCAAAACTATCAAGCTCAAAAGATATAAGTGAAGCACATAGAGTATTCTATCAAATTTCAAATCATGTATGGCTCTCTCAAAAGGTGTGTACAGTAAGAATGATTGTGGTAAACTAACAAGCAAAGACTCAAATCATACAAGACGCTCCTAGCAAAACACATATCATGTTGGTGAATAAAAATATAGCTCCAAGTAAATTACCGATGGAAGTGGACGAAAGAGGGGATGCCTTCCGGGGCATCCCCAAGCTTTGACTTTTTTGTGTCCTTGGATTATCTTGGGGGTTCCATGGGCATCCCCAAGCTTAGGCTCTTGCCACTCCTTGTTCCATAATCCATCAAAAGAATTCACCCAAAACTTGAAAACTTCACAACATAAAACTCAATAGAAATCTCGTGAGCTCCGTTAGAGAAAGAAAACAAAAGACTACTTTAAGGTACTGTAATGAACTCATTCTTTATTTATATTGGTGTTAAACCTACTGTATTCCAACTTTTCTATGGATTGTAAACTATTTTACTAACCATAGATTCATCAAAATAAGCAAACAACACACGCAAAACAGAATCTGTCAAAAACAGAACAGTCTGTAGCAATCTGTAACTAACGCAAACTTCTGGAACTCTACAAATTCTACAAAACTAAGACGTACTGGAAAATTTGTTTATTGATTAGCAGAAAAAAGAATCAATGCAAAATCACGTTCCTGTGATTTATTGAATTTTTTCTCGTGAGCTAAAAGTTTCTGTTTTTCAGCAGAATCAAATCAACTATCATCATAGCTTATCCTATAGGTTCTACTTGGCACAAACACTAATTAAAACACAAAACCACATCCAAACAGAGTCTAGATGTATTATTTATTCCTAAACAGAAGCAAAAACAAAAAACAAAAAAAATGGGTTGCCTCCCAACAAGCACTATCGTCTAACGCCCCTAGCTAGGCATTGAGATTTTAATGCTACTCACATGAAAGACAAGAATTGAAGCACAAAGAGAGCATCATAAAACACGTGACAAACACATCTAAGTTTAACATACTTCCTATGCATAGGCATATTATAAGCAAACAAATTTGCAAGGGAAGCAAAAACTAGCATATGCAAGGAAGGACAAAGAGATGACAGCAATCTCAACATGAAGAGAGGTAATTTAGTAACATGAAAATTTCTACGACCATATTTCCCTCTCTCATAATAATTACATGTAGGATCATAAGAAAATTCAACAAAATAGCTATCACATAACATATTCTCAACATGATCCACATGCATGCAAAGTTGACACTTTTCCAAGATAGTGGGATTAACATTAACTAAAGTCATGACCTCTCCAAACCCACTTTTCTCAAAAACTTCATAAGATTGAACATTATCCAAATATGTGGGATCTAATGTGGAAACTCTTCCAAACCCACTTTCAATATTGCAAACACTATTATCAATCTCATATTCATCATGGGGCTTAAATAAATTTTCAAGAACATAAGAAGAATCACCCCAATCATGATCATTCCAACAAGTAGTAAACATAGCCAAACTAGCATCCCCAAGCTTAGGGTTTTGCATATTATTAGCACAATTGACATCAATAGAATTTGAAATAAAATCATTGCAATCATGCTTTTCATTCAAAGATCTATCATGAATTGCTTCATAAAGTACTTCATCACAATTTTTAGATTCACGAATTTCAAGCAAAACCTCATAAAGATAATCTAGTGCACTCAACTCACTAGCAATAGGTTCAACATAATTGGATCTCTTAAAGAGATTAGCAAGCGGATGAGGATCCATAAACTTTTAGCAAACAAAGATACATACAGGAAGAAGGCGAACAAAAAAGAAAGGGCGAATAAAACGGCAAGGGTGAAGTGGGGGAGAGGAAAACGACAGGCAAATGGCAAATAATGTAATGCGAGAGATAGGGATTGCGATGGGTACTTGGTATGTTGACTTTTGCGTAAGCCTCCCCCGCAACGGTGCCAGAAATTCTTCTTGCTACCCCTTGAGCACTACGTTGGATTTCCCCGAAGAGGAGAGGATGATGCAGTAAAGTAGCGTAAGTATTTCCCTCAGTTTTTGAGAACCAAGGTATCAATCCAGTAGGAGATCACGCGCAAGTCCCTCGTACCTGCAAAAAACGATAGCTACTCGCAACCAACGCTTAGGGGTTGTCAATCCTTTCACGGTCACTTACGAGGATGAGATCTGATAGAGATAATATTTTTTGGTATTTTTGGTATAAATATGCAAAGTAAAAAGTAAAAGCGAAAGCAAGTAAATAAAGTGATGGAGATTGATATGATGAGAATAGACCCGGGGGCCATAGGTTTCACTAGTGGCTTCTCTCAAGAGCATAAGTATTCTACGGTGGGTGAACAAATTACTGTTGAGCAATTGACAGAATTGAGCATAGTTATGAGGTTATCCAAGCAATGATCATGTATATAGGCATGACGTCCGTGCCAAGTAGACCGAAATAATTATGCGTCTACTACTATTACTCCACTCATCGACCGCTATCCAGCATGCATCTAGAGTATTAAGTAAAACAGAGTAACACAGTAAGCAAGATGACATGATGTAGAGGGATAAATTCATGCAATATGATAAAAACCCCATCTTGTTATCCTCGATGGCAACAATACAATATGTGCCTTGCAACTCTTTCTGTCACTGAGTAAGGACACCTAAAGATTGAACCCAAAGCTAAGCACTTCTCCCATTGCAAGAACTACCAATCTAGTTGGCCAAACCAAAAAAGATAATCCGAAGAGACTTGCAAAGATAACTCAATCATACATAAAAGAATTCAGAGAAGAATCAAATATTTTCCATAGATAAGCTGGATCATAAACCCACAATTCATCGGTCTCAACAAACACACCACAAAAAGAAGATTACATCGAATAGATCTCCACGAAAGAGGGGGAGAACATTGTATTGAGATCCAAAAAGAGAGAAGAAGCCATCTAGCTACTAAGTATGGACCCGAAGGTCTGAAGTAAACTACTCACACTTCATCGGAGGGGCTATGGTGATGATGTAGAAGCCCTCTGTGGTAGATGCCCCCTCCGGCGGAGCTCCGGAACAGGCCCCAAGATGCGATCTCGCGGATACAGAAAGTTGCGGAGGTGGAATTAGGTTTTTGGCTCCTTCCCCGATCTGTTGGGGGTACGTACGTATATATATAGGAGGAAGGAGTACGTCGGTGGAGCGTCAGGGGGCCCACGAGGTAGGGGGGCGCGCCCAGGGGGGCGCCCTCCACCGCCGTGACCGCCTCTGGCACTTCTTGGAGTAGGGTCCAAGTCTCCTGGATCACGTTCGGTTGGAAAATCACGATCCTGAAGGTTTCATTCCGTTTGGACTCCGTTTGATATTCTGTTTCTTCAAAATACTGAAAGAGGCAAAAAACAGCAATTCTGGGCTGGGCCTCCGGTTAATAGGTTAGTCCCAAAAGTAATATTAAAGTGGAAAATAAAGCCCAATATAGTCCAAAACAGTAGACAAAGTAGCATGGAGTAATAAAAAATTATAGATACGTTGGAGACGTATCAAGCATCAACACCACCCACAATAGATCAACAAGTTACACACCTTTCTTCATGGTTTACGGGGCAGAGGCGGTCCTCCCAAGTGATATTCGTCATGATTCGCCCCGGGCTGCCAATTATGTTGAAGCGGACAATCAGCAAGCACGCCAGGAGGCATTGGACCTGTTAGATGAAAAACGGGACATGGCTTTGGCTCATTCGGCAGTTTGTCAGCAAGATCTGCAGCGTTATCACAGCCACTGGGTTAAAACAAGAACCTTTCAAGAAGGCGACTTGGTGCTCCGTCTCATCCAGGATCACACCGATATGCACAAGTTATCCCCACCTTGGGAAGGACCCTTTGTGGTCAGCAAGAATCTGCACAATGGATCATACTACCTCATTGACGTTCGAGAAAACTCATGCAGTTCTGAGGAGGAGACCCGGCGGTCATAGAACATAGCTCTCCTTCGACCTTACTATACTTGAGCCATAGGCTTCTCTTATGTACATATTTCGACAATGTATATATTATGACCAATATAATAAACCGACATCCTTGCTATAAGCAGGGCCTCTGCTGTTTTTTGTCAAATATCTTTTGAGTTACATGGGGGCTTCAGCTGGCAAAGCGGAGTACTACCTGTTAAACCGGCTATCATACCACAATACAACTTCGGAGCTTCACACCCAAGGGGCCAAAGAGAGTCTGGATGCTATGCACAGCTCAAACATAGGCACCCAATGAGCACAGCTCACAAAGTTACTTGGGGGCTCTTTGTGTAAAGTAACAAAGAGTTTGAAAGGACCCTTGTAATTGGAATCGACCCACGGCTTGGAAGCTTGGTGTATTCACCTAAAACCCCGGGTTAACCCGCCTTCATCAAGTAAGCCACTCCTATCTAGGTAATCCTGGCACGACCCGCCGAACGTTTGACAAGTCAATCTTATACAGACCCTGAACTTGTCAAAGTTAAAACTACGATTGGTTAGTTGGAGGTCCATCTTAAAAGGCTTTGCAAAATGGTTTAACTCAGTGGCCTAGCAGCCCATGAAAAGCCTCGTATTTGGGCCTGGTAGCCCTCGAAAAGCCTCGACTACACGGTTTTATTTGCCTTTGTCAAGATTTTTCTCTTTGGATGAATTTTATGTTAAACCGATGTCTCTTGACCCGGTATGGCTTTTCAGTCATCATACTAACCCGGTGTTTGTTAACCCGGCTTGGCTTTCAACTACAAGTTGTCAGACCATCTTATCAAACCGGTGTTTAAAAACCCGGCCTGGCTTTGACTATATGTCGCTAGTTTGATCATCTGGTGTTCATCGTAACCCGGCATGACTTATTACACACTAACACTGCATGGTGGGAGTTATCAATACTCACGATTTGGGTCTTCACCCTTACTACAATTGAAGTTGGTAAACCAACTAAGTGATTTCATATCAACAGGTATGATCTATTATATTTATTCAGCTCTGGTTATCAGCCAGGCTTTATCTTGGGCATTATGACCCGTCTCGCGGTAAACCGCCAGGACAATTCTTTTTATGCAGATATCAGAATCACATGAAAATTATGAAAGTGTAATCAAGCACAGCAAATATCATGGCGGATTAACAACGTCATGCATCATTGCCACAGAGCAAAGTATTTTAACTAGCCTATTACAAGGCGCTTTGAGGCCCAAAATAATGATAGTTTTTACACAGAACAAAGTTTGTGACAATAACCATATCACCGGATCAAGACTCATCACCAGGTTAATGTGATGTTGACGGATCCTCAGGCGTCGGTTCAACCTCCACCTCCCCACCCAGTGGCTGGAAGTCAATAGTGGTCTAGTCAATCCGGGTTAAAGGTTCAAAGACAGCCTCGTCACTTATCAGATTGGACGGTTCAGTATCAGGGGCATAAGTGTGCTTACGAATTGGCGGAATAAGATTCTGCACTTCCTTCACAGCAGTGTCAACTCGATGGTTGTTGGCATCATAGAAGGACCGATGCGAAGTCAAATTCACCTCGTCAGCCAACTGACTTGCTACCGGACGCATCTCCTTGGCCAAGGCCTTGAGGGCTTCATTATCGAATGCTGATCCGTTTTCTTGTTCATCCGGATAGCCCTTGGCGATGTCAACTGGATCCAGGTCAGCTATCCATGATTTGGCACGAGTCAGTGCTAGCAAAGCGCCCGCTCTGGCAGCCGATTGCTTCACCTCCTCTATCTGAGAAGGAGTCATTGAGAGCCTGGCCAAAGTATCCTTGGGTGCCGGTTTGTTGTACAAAGCTGCAGAGATGACTCGTTGTCCACCAGTATACAATTGCTCAATCAATGTGTATGCTTCCATCAACTTCATCCGCATGTTTGCGCCTAGATGAGCAATGCGATTACCTGAAACAGTTTGTGAAACTTAAATGTTAAACCGGTAGAGTTGAAAATACTTTAGAACTGGATATTATAAAGAACTTACCAGAAACTGCAGCTGTCATGGCATTCACTTGATGCTTCAACCCAGTCAGTTCTTCCTCAACCGGTTTAAGAGCTGCTTCGGCGTCTTCAGCCCGCTTCAACAGAGCAGCCTTTTCGGTTTCCCAGTTGGTGCGTTCAGTTTTGAAGCCATCCTTCAATTGTTCCATGGCAGTCAAAGCGCCCTTTAGCTCCTCTTTGGCTTTAGAGGTTTCTTCCTGCTGGGACCTGATGTTTTCTTGAAGATCGGCGATTTGAGACTCTTTGGTATTTATATCAGCCTACAAAGTCAGATGATAAAGCAGTTAATATCTCTTAAAGTCCCAAGTGCATAACAAGTTATACACTTGGCACTTGGGGGCTAATGCGGATTGCTTCTTAAACCGGATATTTTAAAGTCCCAAGGTTCAATACAAGTATTAAACTTGGCACTTGGGGGCTAATGCCTCATTGACCAGTTAAATGACAAACTGAAGGCAGTTGATAAAGACAAAGTGTTAACAGAAAGTCCAGGTTCATCTTCATAAGATAAATCGGCCCTTGGGGGCTACTCAGTTGAAGTATTCTTAATATTAGGAGACCCGGTTTGTCTACAAGAGATAAACCAGCCCTTGGGGGCTAATATGGAGTTGATATATGTTGCAAGCAAATTTAAAGTGTTTTGAAGATTACCTCATAGCACTCCTTCATTAAGTTCACCAAACCGGCCTCATAATCCCGGCTTGTGAAGAGGCGGTTTAAGAATCCGGAATGAAGTTCCTCGGCGTTAAGGTTAGTGAATCTAGACAAATATGTCTTCCCTTTCCCCTTGCCCATAGTTGCAAATTCCTCCTTGGCAGTGTGCTTTCACAAAACAACTGGATTGCCAGGGGCAGTGAAACCATGACCAGTGATAACAACATCATCATCGCCACCTTTTGAGAGGGTTGGCGGATTGACAGTATCCCTGGCCGGGCTTGACACATCGTCGCCCTTGGCTGGGCTTGGAGGATCAGCATGCGGACTGGACAGATTGACTTCTGGCGCTTCAACATATGTATCCTGACTTTGAGGTACAGGGTCATCAATGGCAATATCAGTTTCTTTGTCAGCGCCTTCTGAAATTCTGTCCGGTTCAACTTCTTCAGTAGGGACAGTGGTCTTTGCTTTCTTGCTCAGACGAGCTTTGGCACTGTGATATTAAAACAAGAGGTCAGTTGGTAAACCGGTGCAAGAAGACAAAGTTAAAGATAGTATCCTTACCCAGGCACGGTCTTGAGGGGAGGCATCTGAGTGGTGGATGAACCGCCAGATGAAGAATTGGAAGACACCTGGTAATTCGAGTCAGACGGATTTAGAGGGTCACGGAAGAAACCCTTCAAGGGATAAAGACTTTCGGGAGAACAAGAAACCTCTGGACGACGCTTCTGGTTTGGTGTATCCTGTAAACCGGAAGAAGTGACATGTTGGCCGCTGTGCCGGGTTGTTCAACGACCTTCAGCTTGCCGTGTCTTCAAAGAAAATTAAGGATCCAAATGAGTAAGAGGGTGAGAGCGTTTTACTTTTCAAACGGCAGGCGAAATCTTTGAACCGGCACAAGTTCTGAATCGGAAGAAAGGATGATTACCCCAACATGGTCCGCACGACTGGCTTCCGCATCGTCCTGGTAATAATCATTTTCAATAAGCCGTATGAAAAATGAGCCAAAGGAGTCAAGTTCTACCTCTGGGTCCGACTCATCAACATCCTCAGGCGGATTCGAAGACTCGGCGATTTTCTTCTTAGCCGCTTTGTTTACGACTTTGCTTTTCTGGCGTTGAGTCCTCACTGGTTTGTCTGAAAGTTTTCTCTTCCAAAAAGAGTTGTTGGCCTGTAAAAACAAACAAAGGATTATCAGAATAAAAGTTAAAGCGGAAACGGGTCAATAAGGGTGGAAAAGGATAAAATTCTTACTGCTGGCGGTTTGTTGGAAGTACAAAAAGGAGCCAATCCGGTCTTGCTGCACTGAGCGATCGGTTCATCCAACATTTTCTTCACGGCTTCAGTCACTTCCTCGTCAGTATTTTCTATCTCATTGGACCGTTGAGGGTCTTTTACGTCTCCGGTATACTCATACATCAAACCGGAGCGACGACTTAAGGGAAGGATACCCCATGAAACCCAGCATCGAACAAGGTCAATGCCGGTTAAACCGTTCGCTAGGAGGGCCCGGAGCTTAATGATTTGCGGTGCATAAACTTGTCGCTCTTTAGCGGTGAGCCGTGGAGGCAGTGGATGGCTATTGCTAAGCCGCTGAGCACGGTAACCCGGCAGAGGGTTTTCATCAGCAGGTGTAGTGTTCAGACAGTAAAACCAGGTTTGATTCTAGTCCTTTGGATGGATGTGGTGTTTTGCATGAGGGAAGTCAACTTCTTTCCTTTTTTGAATTGATACGCCACCAAGTTCAGTGTTGGGGCCGTCAGAGAATTCGGTCCGGCGGTTTAAGTGGAAAAAGTCTCTGAAGAGATCAAGAGTTGGTTCCTCTTGAAGATAAACTTCGCAGAACACTTGAAAATTGCATATGTTGGACACAGAGTTTGGTCCAATATCCTGAGGATGGAGTTGAAAACTAGCAAGCACATCCTAGAAAAACTTTGAACCGGGCGGGCTAAATCCCCGGTCTAGGTGCTGCATGAACACAATCACTTCCCGGGCTTGAGGTACCGGAGGACACTCGGGGCCAGGAACTCGCCAATGGAGGACATCTTTCTTGGCCAAAGCGCCAGTTAATACATATCCATTGAGCTGCGTTTCGGTGATCCGGGAAGGAACCCAGTTGCATGCGGCGTGCTTGGTCATATTGGAAAGGAAACTGAAAAAAGCACGAAGGCCGGTTTACGATTCAAAGTTGATGTATACCAACCAGAGTTAAACCGGGGAATTAAGCATGTTAAACTGGCTATTGCTACTCAAGTTAAATGGCGGTTTAAATGAGGGCTAATGGTGCCAGGCAGGTTATGATTTTCTACAAGTTAAACCGCCTATGAGGGAAGCAACAGAGATGAAATTCACTAAGTGTTGCAGAAAACAGGTTTCACACCATGATGAAATTATTTCGGATCTACCATGCTTCAGCAAAGAAAAATTTCTGCGACCTATAAAGGCGTTAAGCAGAACAGAGAAGTTCGTGTGTTCTACTGAGGATTCTTTACAAAGAACGAAGATCTACTAGTGCCGAAAATGGATGCGGAGCAACTACCACACGAGATCTATGCTACTGTTGGATCAAACAAACCACGGCAGAAGCAAATGCGAAGAACTGAGATGAACAAGGAACTGTACAGATGAACTCGCTAACCCTAGAATGGACCTAAAGATGCGGAAAAGGGAAAACTTACAGCAGTGGATCTGTTGCGGAGGGGCGCCGCTGTTCTCTGGAGCTTTTCATGTTGATGCAGCGGCCTGGTCAGTGTAGAGATGAAGGTCGACGGTGGCGGCGGCGCTTGAGTTCGTCGGGTCACGAGAGGAAGAAGAAGAGGCAAGGGGAGAGAATGGAAAGACCCACCGGCTTTATTTATAAGGAGAAAGGGATAAGTGGCAGGCGCGAAAATCGAGGAGCCTGAAGCGGCAACAAAGAGCGCGCCTGTCGCCTCGATCTTCGGGATACCATTAATGAAGAGAACCTTTTTAACCTTTTTATACAGAGATGACGTCATGATGATCCGTTGTTGTGTCCAGAGGATGACGTCACGGCGGTTTAACAAAGTTCACAGAAGAAGACATCATGGCGGTTTACAAAAAGTGTCAGAAGATGTTCAACAGGGTTTTTCTAAGTATTGAAGATTGACATGAACAGGTTGAAATCAATCTGGGGCCTAATGTTGGGGATATAACTACTGAGTATAAACCACCCAGGAGGGGCTGGTTCACCATCAACTATATTGAAGTCCATGAAGACCCAGAAGATGGCGCTTACTAATGAAGCTTAGAGGCCCGGAGCCCAAAGGCGGATTAGGGCCCATAGTGGTAAACTGCCATAGTCATGTAACTTGTATTGTAAGTTAGAAAGGAGAGACCGAGCCGGACACTTGTATGAGCCGGCCTAGGGACTCTGTAAACCGGCCGAGCATCAACTAGTGTATATAAGGGGACGACCCGGCGGCGGTTCAGGGACAAGAAACAACAACTCGAGAGCCAGGCATAGCGTGTTTTGCTCCCTGGCTATTGAGACCCCAATAATCCCAACACAACTAGACGTAGGCTTTCACCTTCATCGAAGGGGCCGAACTAGTATAAAAATTCTCGTGTCCTTTGTCTGGTTTAACCCCTTTAAGCTAACCCATCGCGATGGCTCCACGACTAAGTCCTTTCACGAGGACATCTGACGTGATATTTCCACGACACCTACCCCCCTGGGCGCGCCTCCCTGCCTCGTGGCCGCCTCGTTGCTTTCTTGACGTCCACTCCAAGTCTCCTGGATTGCGTTTGTTCCAAAGATAACTCTCCCGAAGGTTTCATTCCGTTTGGACTCCGTTTGATATTCCTTTTCTGCGAAACACTGAAATAGGCAAAAATACAATTTGGACCGGGCCTCCGGTTAATAGGTTAGTCCCAAAAATAATATAAAAGTGCATAGTAAAGCCCATTAAACATCCAAAACGGATAATATAATAGCATGGAACAATCAAAAATTATAGATACGTTGGAGACGTATCATAGAGCGCGCCGACGGACGCTAGCAGAGCACGCCGCGGCGCCTAACAGGACACGAGCAGAGGCTAACATAGTGATACATGGAAAATAAGACGAATTGTGTGAGCGATGTCGGAGACATCAAGCATGACTCATAGTAGAGTGGCGTGTGCGATACATGGGATACAGTTGATCCATCCGAGCTGTTTGTGATGGAATAAGCCGTGTGTGTTGTGGGAAAAAGCTTGCTAGTATACAACCGTCTAGGATTGATGAATTCATCACCGACGGGTTCCGTAGTGTGGTCTATGTGCAGTGTGATATTCTCTGTCTACAAAACATCAACATATATACTTATAAGAACAGCATTGCATAACCAAATTAAGCATACAATTACATCAGTGAGTACAGACATAACATTTCCGCACACCAAAGTAAGCAATTACATGCATACTAAACTAGGAGAAACGAGCATCTAATCATCTACATATTGTTGCGACAATGCTTGCCATTGCTCTGCTTCCGATTGGATCCCTGGTCGTGAATGGTTAATAAAATGTAAGTTTATTGCATATTAAGGTCAAAATAGTATACGAGTCTCATATGATGCCATTTCAACAGTTGTACCACAAAAGCCCGAAATATAACAAGGTTCAAAATTCCAGAGTTACATGGCTCAAATTCAAATATTACAAGGTTCAAACTGGTATTACAAATGAAATTCAGCTGCAAACACCCATGCTAATAAGCTGAACATGGATATAAGAGAGGTTCAAACTAAAAATACAAATAGTAAGGACGGTTTTAAAACCTCGTCATTTCTGCATAGGGATCTGCCGCTGACAAGTCATGTATGGGGTTGACACAATGACTTCCGATTACTCTGTCATATGCAGTTCCAATATGAAATTTAGCTTTTTTTGGAGCCTTTTCCATTTTGAAGTAGCTGCCGGAGCTGGTAAAAAAACCATTCAATTTTTTGATATAAATGCATGTCCAACCTCATTACCTTCAGCACCCTTGCTCTAACAACAAAGAACCTCGCTAATATAATCTCTGGTAAGGTCCCTCGGTAGGAGTTCAAAGTAATTTTTGAGAGAGGCAGATCTAGGCACTCGATGTGATTGTCATTATATTGTATCAAATTATCCACCACCGAGCCTATTATTATCTGCAAAAGAAGAGAATGTGTTACCAAAGAGGGAAGGTTATGGGCGCGCGCTACCCTGATCAGGTAGGCGCCCGTGCCCATGTGCTCGTTGCGTACCGCGCTCCTATGCTCGTCGGTGCTCGTCTACAGCCCCCGCGTGATCTTCGGCGTATTCCCCCCTCTCACTTACGCCATTCATCGCCGGGCGACACTCCAGAGAGCTCCGGCGAGCTCTCGATCCCCGCCTCGGCCTCGCCAATAAATAGAGCTCCCCGAGCTCATTTCTCTCTGCACACATGATACGTCTCCAACGTATCTATAATTTTTGATTGTTCCATGCTATTATATTACCTGTTTTGGATGTTTATGGGCTTTATTTTACACATTTATATCATTTTTGGGACTAACTTACTAACCGGAGGCCCAGCCCGTATTGCTGTTTTTTTTGCCTATTTCAGTATTTCGAAGAAAAGGAATATCAAACGGAGTCCAAACGGAATGAAACCTTCGGGAGCGTGATTTTTGGAATGAACGTGATCCAGAGGACTTGGAGTGCAAGTCAAGAAGCAGCCGAGGCGGCCATGAGAGGGTAGGGCGCGCCCCCTGTCTCGTGGGCCCCTCGGGCAGCCACCGACGTACTTCTTCCTCCTATATAAGCCTACATACCCAGAAAACATCCAGGGACCACCTGAAACACAATTTCCACCGCTGTAACCTTCTGTATCCGTGAGATCCCATCTTGGAGCCATCGCTGGCGCTCCGCCGGAGGGGGAATCAACCACGCAGGGCTTCTACATCAACACCATAGCCCCTCCGATGAGTTGTGAGTAGTTTACCACAGACCTTCGGGTCCATAGTTATTGGCTAGATGGCTTCTTCTCTCTTTTTGGATCTCAATACAATGTTCTCCCCCTCTCTTGTGGAGATCTATTCGACGTAAACTCTTTTTGCGTTGTGTTTGTCGAGATTCGATGAATTGTGGGTATATGATCAAGTTTATCTATGAATAATATTTGAATCTTCTCTGAATTCTTTTATGTATGATTGAGTTATCTTTGCAAGTCTCTTCGAATTATCGGTTTGGTTTGGCCTACTAGATTGATCTTTCTTGCCATGGGAGAAGTGCTTAGCTTTGGGTTCAATCTTGCGGTGTTCTTACCCAGTGACATAAAGGGTTGCAAGACACGTATTGTATTGTTGCCATCGAGGATAAAAAGTTGGGTTTACATCATATTGCATGAGTTTATCCCTCTACATCATGTCATCTTGCTTAATGCGTTACTCTGTTCTTTATGAACTTAATACTCTAGATGCAGGCAAGAGTCGGTCGATGTGTGGAGTAATAGTACTAGATGCAGGCAGGAGTCGGTCTACTTGTTGCGGATGTGATGCCTATATACATGATCATGCCTAGATAATCTCATAATTATTCGCTTTTCTATCAATTGCTCGACAGTAATTTGTTCACCCACCGTAATACTTATGCTATCTTGAGAGAAGCCTCTAGTGAAACCTATGGCCCCCGGGTCTATCTCTTATCATATTTTCTTCCAATCTACTTTTATTTGCATCTTTACTTTTTGCATCTATATTATAAAATACCAAAAATATATTTATCTTATCATACTATCTCTATTAGATCTCACTTTCGCAAGTGGCCGTGAAGGGATTGACAACCCCTTTATTGCGTTGCTTGCGAGTCCTTTGTTTCTTTGTGTAGGTGCGTGGGACTTTTGAGGAGCTTCCTACTAGATTGATACCTTGGTTCTCAAAAATCGAGGGAAATATTTACGCTACTATTGCTGCATCACCCTTTCCTCTTCAAGGAAAACCAACACAAGCTCAAGACGTAGCAACACACACTCATCACACCTCCACACCACTGTAGGAAGCCGTAGCCCGTACAGGAAGGCCTCTGGTCGCCGTCCCCGCCTCGAGCTTGCCGGCGATCCCCGTCCACTGCCCCCTCCCTCTCCAGAGCCGCTCGAGCTCCACTGACTTATCCGGCGTGTCCGTTGGAACTGCTGGACTAGCCCTGCTTTGCCGGAACCGCCATCTCTGACGAGCTCTGCCCGCTGCCTCTGCTGGAGAGATATGTTCTGACCTCGTCCGGCCACCCCTGGCCATGCTACGGGTACGGGCAGGTGCGCCTCAATCTCCTCTACAATCATATCCTCTCAGATCTCGTCGTCGGGCACTCCTCGCCGGAGAAAGCGTCGTCGCTGCGCAGCCCGACTCTGCTTCTTTCCCACTCCCCCTTTGACCTGATTGCTGGGGCCCACTGTCAGCCACTCAGGCCGCGCCCGAAGCGGTATGAGTGGTGGCGCCCAGCCAGTTTATGCCTTTGACTTCACCCCACCCCCTTTGGTTTTTCTTTTATTCAAATTTAGTTCAAATTTGACCAGAACTTTGACTAGTTGTAACTCTTATTCTACAAGTTCAAATGAGTCACTACTGGAATCTGGCACTTTGCCATCTGCCATGGCAGATGGCAAAGGCATGGTCGGCGGATGGCAAAGGCTTTGCCATCTGCCAGCAGATGGCAAACAGTTTGTCTGAAACCCTGCCGGTAAAGGCTTCTTTGTCGTCTGCTGGCTGATGGCAAAGAGCATGTGCCTTTGCCATCAGCTGGCAGATGGCAAAGCCTCTTAATGGGGTTAGCCCCGTTAGAAGGCTAACGGCATGTTGGAGAACGTAGTAATTTCAAAAAAATTCCTACGCACACGCAAGATCATGGTGATGGCATAGCAACGAGAGGGGAGAGTGTTGTCCACGTACCCTCATAGACCGTAAGCGGAAGCGTTAGCACAACGCGGTTGATGTAGTCGTACGTCTTCACGATCCGAGCGATCCAAGCACCGAACGTACGGCACCTCCGAGTTCAGCACACGTTCAGCTCGATGACGATCCCCGGGCTCCGATCCAGCAAAGCTTCGGGGAAGAGTTCCGTCAGCACGACGGCGTGGTGATGATGATGATGTTCTACCGGCGCAGGGCTTCGCCTAAACTCCGCGACGATATGACCGAGGTGGAATATGGTGGAGGGGGGCACCGCACATGGCTAAGGAACGATCCGTAGATCAAATTTGTGTGTCATGGGGTGCCCCCTGCCCCCGTATATAAAGGAGCAAGGGGGGAGGTGGCCGACCCTAGGAGGGGGCGCGCCAAGTGTGGAGTCCTACTAGGACTCCCTAGTCCTAGTAGGATTCCACCTGCCTTGTTGGAGTAGGAGAAGGGGAAAGAGGGGGAGAGGAGGAAGGAAAGAGGGGCCGCACCCCTTGTCCAATTCAGACCAGAGGGGGGCTGCGCGCCTCCTTCCTTTCGGCCTCTCTCCTCTATTACCGTATGGCCCAATAAGGCCCATATACTCCCCGGCGAATTCCCGTAACTCTCCGGTACTCCGAAAAATACCCGAATCACTCGGAACCTTTCCGAACTCCGAATATAGTCGTTCAATATATCAATCTTTACATCTCGACCATTTCGAGACTCCTCGTCATGTCCCCGTTCTCATCCGGGACTCCGAACTCCTTCGGTACATCCAAACTCATAAACTCATAATATAACTGTCATCGAAACCTTAAGCGTGCGGACCCTACGGGTTCGAGAACAATGTAGACATGACCTAGAATTATTCTCGGTCAATAACCAATAGCGGAACCTGGATGCTCATATTGGCTCCCACATATTCTACGAAGATCTTTATCGGTCAAACCGCATAACAACATACGTTGTTCCCTTTGTCATCGGTATGTTACTTGCCCGAGATTCGATCGTCGGTATCCAATACCTAGTTCAATCTCGTTACCGGCAAGTCTCTTTACTCGTTACGTAATACATCATCTCACAACTAACTCATTAGTTGCAATGCTTGCAAGGCTTATAGTGATGTGCATTACCGAGAGGGCCCAGAGATACCTCTCCAACAATCGGAGTGACAAAACCTAATCTCGAAATACGCCAACCCAACATGTACCTTTGGAGACACCTGTAGTACTCCTTTATAATCACGCAGTTACGTTGTGACGTTTGGTAGCACCCAAAATGTTCCTCCGGCAAATGGGAGTTGCATCATCTCATAGTTACAGGAACATGTATAAGTCATGAAGAAAGCAATAGCAACATACTAAACGATCAAGTGCTAGGCTAACGGAATGGGTCATGTCAATCACATCATTCTCCTAATGATGTGATCCCGTTAATCAAATGACAACTCATGTCTATGGCTAGGAAACTTAACCATCTTTGATTTACGAGCTAGTCAAGTAGAGGCATACTAGTGACTATATGTTTGTCTATGTATTCACACATGTATCATGTTTCCGGTTAATACAATTCTAGCATGAATAATAAACATTTATCATGAAATAAGGAAATAAATAATAACTTTATTATTGCCTCTAGGGCATATTTCCTTCAGTCTCCCACTTGCACTAGAGTCAATAATCTAGTTCACATCGCTATGTGATTTAACACCAAAATTCACATCTGCATGTGATTAATACCCATAGTTCACATCATCATGTGATCAACACCCAAAGGGTTTACTAGAGTCAATAATCTAGTTCACATCGCTATGTGATTAACACCCAAAAGAGTACTAAGGTATGATCATGTTTTGCTCGTGAGAGAAGCTTAGTCAACGGGTCTGTCGTATTCAGAGCCGTATGTATTTCACAAATATTCTATGTCCACAATGCTCTGCACGGAGCTACTCTAGCTAATTGCTCCCACTTTTAATATGTATCTAGATTGAGACTTAGAGTCATCTGGATTGGTGTAAAAGCTTGCATCGTTGTAACTTTAACGACGGGCTCTTTTATCACCTCCATAATCGAGAAACATCTCCTTAGTCCTCACTAAGGATATTCTTGACCCATGTCCAGTGATCTACTTATTAGATCAAAATTGCATTCCTTTGCCAAACACAGAGCAAGGTATACAATAGGTCTGGTTCACAGCATAGCATACTTTATAGAACCTATGACTGAGGCATAGGGAATGAATTTTCATTCTCTTTCTATTTTCTGCAATGGTCGGGTCTTGAGTCTTACTCAACTTCACACCTTGTAACACATGCAAGAACTCCTTCTTTGACTGTTCCACTTTGAACTATTTCAAAAATTTATCAAGGTATGTACTCATTGAAAAATCTTATCAAGTGTCTTGATCTATCTATATAGATCTTGATGCTCAATGTGTAAGCAGCTTCACCGAGGTCTTGCTTTGAAAAACTCTTATTCAAGTATCCTTTCATGCTATCCAAAATTTCCATATCATTTCCAATTAACAATATGTCATCCACATATAATATTAGAAATGCTACAGAGCTCCCACTCATTTTCTTGTAAATACAGGCTTCTTCAAAAGTCTGTATAAAACCATATGCTTTGATCAACTCATCAAAGCATATATTCCAACTACGAGATGCTTGCACCAGTCCATAGATGGATTGCTGGAGCTTGCACAATTTGTTAGCACCTTTAGGATTGACAAAACCTTCTGGTTGCATCATATACAACTCTTCTTTAAGAAAACCATTAAGGAATGCAGTTTTGTTTATCCATTTGCCAGATTTCATAAAATGCGGCAATTGCTAACATGATTCAGACAGACTTAAGCATAGATACGAGTGAAAAACTCTCATCGTAGTCAACACCTTGAACTTGTCGAAAACCTTTTGCGACAATTCTAGCTTTGTAGATAGTAACAGTATCAGCGTCCGTCTTCCTCTTGAAGATCCATTTAATCTCAATGTCTCGCCGATCATTGAGCAAGTCAATCAAAGTCCATACTTTGTTTTCATACATGGATCTTATCTCAGATCTCATGACCTCAAGCCATTTTGCAGAATCTGGGCTCATCATCGCTTCTTCATAGTTCGTAGGTTCGTCATGGTCTAGTAACATAACTTCCAGAACAGGATTACCGTACCACTCTGATGCGGATCTTACTCTGGAAGACCTACGAGGTTCTGTAGTAACTTAAACTGAAGTTTCATGATCATCATCATTAACTTCCTCATTAATTGGTGTAGTAGTCACATGAACAGATTTCTGTGATGAACTACTTTCAAATAAGGGAGCAGGTACAGTTACCTCATCAAGTTCTACTTTCCTCCCACTCACTTGTTTCGAGAGAAACTCCTTCTCTAGAAAGGATCCATTCTTAGCAACGAATGTTTTGCCTTTGGATTTGTGATAGAAGGAGTACCCAATAGTTTCCCTTGGGTATTCTATGAAGACGCACTTCTCCGATTTGGGTTCGAGCTTATCAGGTTGAAAACCTTTTTCATATAAGCATCGCAACTCCAAACTTTAAGAAACGACAGCTTAGGTTTACTGCTAAACCATAGTTCATACGGTGTCGTCTCAACGGATTTAGATGGTGCCCTTTTTAAACGTGAATGCATCTGTCTCTAATGCATAACCCCAAAACGATAGTGGTAAAACCGATAAGAGACATCATAGATCGCACCATATCCAATAAAGTGCGGTTACGACGTTCGGACACACCATAACGTTGTGGTGTTCCAGGTGGCGTGAGCTGTGAAACTATTCCACATTGTTTTAATTGAAGACCAAACTCGTAACTCAAATATTCTTCTCCGCGATCAGATCGCAGAAACTTTATTTTCTTGTTACAATGATTTTTCCACTTCACTCTGAAATTCTTTGAACCTTTCAATTATTTCAGACTTATGTTTCATCAAGTAGATATACCCATATCTGCTCAAATCATCTTGTGAAGGTCAGAAAATAACGATACTTGCCACAAGCATCAAAACTCACTGGATCGCATACATCGGTATGTATTATTTCCAATAAGTCAGTAGCTTGTTCCATTGTTCCGGAGAACGGAGTTTAAGCATCTTGCCCAAAAGGCACGGTTCGCAAGCATCAAATGATTCATAACCAAGTGATTCCAAAAATCCATCTTTATGGAGTTTCTTCATGCGCTTTACACCGATATGACCCAAGCGGCAGTGTCACAAATAAGTTGCACTATCATTATTAACTTTGTATCTTTTGGCATCAATATTATGAATATGTGTATCACTACGATCGAGATCCAACAAACTATTTTCATTGGGTGTATGACCATTTGAAGGTTTTATTCATGTAAACAGAACAACAATTATTCTCTGATTTTAAATGAATAAACGTATTGCAATAAACATGGTCAAATCATATTCATGCTCAACGCAAACTCCAAATAACATTTATTTAGGTTTAACACTAATCTCGAAAGTATAGGGAGTGTGCGATGATGATCATATCAATCTTGGAACTACTTCCAACACTCATCGTCACTTCCCCTTCAACTAGTCTCTGTTTATTCTGTAACTCCTGTTTCAAGTTACTAATCTTAGCAACCGAACAAGTATCAAATACTCAGGGGTTACTATAAACACTAGTAAGGTACACATCAATAACATGTATATCAAATATACCCTTGTTCACTTTGCCATCCTTCTTATCCACCAAATATTCAAGGCATTTCCGCTTCTAGTGACCATTTCCTTTGCAGTATAATCACTCAGTTTCAGGCTTTGGTCCAGCTTTGGGCTTCTTCGCAGGAGTGACAACTTGCTTGCCATTCTGCTTGAAGTTCCCTTTCTTTCCCTTTGCCCTTTTCTTGAAACTAGTGGTCTTGTCAATCATCAACACTTGATGCTCTTTCTTGATTTCTACCTTCGTCGATTTTAGCATCACGAAGAGCTCGGGAATCGTTTTCGTCATCCCTTGCATTATAGTTCATCACGAAGTTCTACTAACTTGGTGGTCGTGACTAGAGAATTCTGTCAATCACTATCTTATCTGGAAGATTAACTCCTGCTTGATTCAAGCGATTGTAGTACCCAGACAATCTGAGCACATGCTTACTAGTTGAGCGATTCTCCTCCATCTTTTAGCCATAGAACTTTTGGAGACTTCATATCTCTCAACTCGGGTAATTGCTTGAAATATTAACTTCAACTCCTGGAACATCTCATATGGTCCATGACGTTCAAAACGTCTTTGAAGTCCCGATTCTAAGCCGTTAAGCATGGTGCACAAAACTATCAAGTAGTCATCATATTGGGCTAGCCAAACGTTCATAACGTCTGCATCTGCTCCTGCAATAGGTCTGTCACCTAGCGGTACATTAAGGACATAATTCTTCTGTGCAGCAATGAGGATAAACCTCAGATCACGGATCCAATCCGCATCATTGCTACTAACATCTTTCAACACAATTTTCTCCAGGAACATATCAAAATAAACATATGAAAGCAATAATGCAAGCTATTGATCTACAACATAATTTGCAAAATACTACCAGGACTAAGTTCATGATAAATTAAAGTTCAATTAATCATATTACTTAAGAACTCCCACTTAGAAAGACATCCCTCTAATCCTCTAAGTGATTACGTGATCCATATCAACTACACCATGTCCGATCATCACGTGAGATGGAGTAGTTTCAACGGTGAACATCAATATGTTGATCATATCTACTATATGATTCACGCTCAACCTTTCGGTCTCCGTGTTCCGAGGCCATATCTGTATATGCTAGGCTCGTCAAGTTTAACCCGAGTATTCCGCGTGTGCAACTGTTTTGCACCCGTTGTATTTGAACGTAGAGCCTATCACACCCGATCATCACGTGGTGTCTCAGCACGAAGAACTTTCGCAACGGTGCATACTCAGGGAGAACACTTCTTGATTATTAGTGATAGATCATCTTAAAATGCTACCGTCAATCAAAGCAAGATAAGATGCATAAAGGATAAACATCACATGCAATCAATATAAGTGATATGATATGGCCATCATCATCTTGTGCTTGTGATCTCCATCTTCGAAGCACCATCGTGATCACCATCGTCACCGGCGCGACACCTTGATCTCCATCGTAGCATCGTTGTCGTTACGCCATCTATTGCTTCTACGACTATCGCTACCGCTTAGAGATAAAGTAAAGCAATTTCAGGGCGTTTGCATTTCATCCAATAAAGCGACAACCATATGGCTCCTGCCAGTTGCCGATAACTTCGGTTACAAAACATGATCATCTCATACAATATAGCATCACGTCTTGACCATATCACATCACAACATGCCCTGCAAAAACAAGTTAGACGTCCTCTACTTTGTTGTTGCAAATTTTACGTGGCTGCTACGGGCTTTAGCAAGAACCGTTCTTACCTACGCATAAAAACCACAACGATAGTTCATCAAGTTGGTGCTGTTTTAACCTTCGCAAGGACCGGGCGTAGCCACACTCGATTCAGCTAAAGTGAGAGAGACAGACACCTGCCAGCCACCTTTAAGCACGAGTGCTCGCAACGGTGAAACCAGTCTCGCGTAAGCATACGCGTAATGTCGGTCCGGGCCACTTCATCTCACAATACCGCCGAACCAAAGTATGACATGCTGGCAAGGAGTATGACTTGTATTGCCCACAACTCACTTGTGTTCTACTCGTGCATATAACATCAACGCATAAAACCTAGGCTCGGATGCCACTGTTGGGAACGTAGTAATTTCAAAAAATTTCCTACGCACACGCAAGATCATGGTGATGGCATAGCAACGAGAGGGGAGAGTGCTGTCCACATACCCTCGTAGACCGTAAGCGGAAGCGTTAGCACAACGCGGTTGATGTAGTCGTACGTCTTCACGATCCGACCGATCCAAGCACCGAACGTACGGCACCTCCGAGTTCGGCACACGTTCAGCTCGATGACGATCCCCGGGCTCCGATCCAGCAAAGCTTCGGGGATGAGTTCCGTCAGCACGGCGGCGTGGTGACGATGATGATGTTCTACCGGCGCAGGGCTTCGCCTAAACTCCGCGACGATATGACCGAGGTGGAATATGGTGGAGGGGGGCACCGCACACGGCTAAGGAACGATCCATAGATCAACTTTGTGTGTCATGGGGTGCCCCCCTGCCCCCGTATATAAAGGAGCAAGTGGGGAGGTGGCCGGCCCTAGGAGGGGGCGCGCCAAGTGTGGAGTCCTACTAGGACTCCCTAGTCCTAGTAGGATTCCACCTCCCTTGTTGGAGTAGGAGAAGGGGAAAGAGGGGGAGAGGAGGAAGGAAAGAGGGGCCGCACCCCTTGTCCAATTCGGACCAGAGGGGGGCTGCACGCCTCCTTCCTTTAGGCCTCTCTCCTCTATTCCCGTATGGCCCAATAAGGCCCATATACTCCCCGGCGAATTCCCGTAACTCTCCGGTACTCCGAAAAATACCCGAATCACTTGAAACCTTTCCGAACTCCGAATATAGTCGTCCAATATATCGATCTTTACGTCTCGACCATTTCGAGACTCCTCGTCATGTCCCCGATCTCATCCGGGACTCCGAACTCCTTCGGTACATCAAAATTCATAAACTCATAATATAACTGTCATCGAAACCTTAAGCGTGCGGACCCTACGGGTTCGAGAACAATGTAGACATGACCGGGACACGTCTCCGGTCAATAACCAATAGCGGGACCTGGATGCCCATATTGGTTCCTACATATTCTACGAAGATCTTTATCGGTCATACCGCATAACAACATACGTTGTTCCCTTTGTCATCGGTATGTTACTTGCCCGAGATTCGATCGTTGGTATCCAATACCTAGTTCAATCTCGTTACCGGCAAGTCTCTTTACTCGTTACGTAATACGTCATCTCACAACTAACTCATTAGTTGCCATGCTTGCAAGGCTTATAGTGATGTGCATTACCGAGAGTGGCTAGGAAACTTAACCATCTTTGATTTACGAGCTAGTCAAGTAGAGGCATACTAGTGACTATATGTTTGTCTATGTATTCACACATGTATCATGTTTCTGGTTAATACAATTCTAGCATGAATAATAAACATTTATCATGAAATAAGGAAATAAATAATAACTTTATTATTGCCTCTAGGGCATATTTCCTTCACGGCACACTTTGCCATCTGCCAGCAGATGGCAAAGGCTGCAGGCTCTTTGCCATCTGCTAGCAGATGGCAAAGGCTGCATGCTTTGCCATCTGGCAGTAGATGGCAAAGAGCCCAAATAGGCCAGCCCAGATTTTACATGTAGATGACACGTGGCCTCTTTGCCATCTGCCAGCTGATGGCAAAGCTCTTTGCCATCTGCCAGCAGATGGCAAAGTGACTATATTGCCCCATTTAATTTTGATTTTTCTTATATCAGTTCCTCTTCATAGAAAATCAAACACAAATATATTTATATGACCAACATAGCATATTCAACACATATTACCAATAGTCATGAACACATATATATCCAACACATGTTACCAATAGTAGCAAGTTTCATCCGTACATATACATAGTTTCATCAATATTACACAGTTTCATCCATAGGTAGCAAGTTTCACAAGGTCAAAACAAAAACTAAATACAAGCACTCCATCAACCCAAGCTTCCGTGATCTTAAGCAAATCTGTAAAATGGGAAAGAAGAAAGTTAGAAGAAGAAGACTAGAAGAAGAAGATTATTATGATGCTGCCCACTTAATTTAAGTGGGATTATGTGGGCTGCCACATGCTCACATACTCCATGACAACAAAAACAGCAATTGCAAGCTAGTTGCACTACATAACGTGTCCAGGCTATAAAGGATACAGAAATTGAGCACTGGCCGTTTGGAATTTTTATCAGCCACCGTTGAACATGCCAAAATAATCCACAGATGACACACTAGCAGTACCGAATTTGAGCACTACACAGACTAAGACTGAAATATATGGTTTAAATGTTCATACACTAAAAAATATTGGAACATAATACAGGAATGAATATCTAAGATGATTTTTTTTCCATTTCTTCAAGATATTCTAAACATCAAACTGTCATGCTGAACTTGAAGTAGCAGTGCATATTTCCTGCAAAAATTGAACAGTCAAAAGGTGTATCAGTCCATGTGCATCAACAATTCAACGTTGATGCTTAAATTAAGCAAGCATTGTGCTCCACTGAAATCCCTAAACACCAGTTCAGCGATTTCTATCTCACAACTCAAAGCAACAGTTTACAGACAAATCAGCAGACTGCATGTATACTATATTAATGAGCTGGCCAGTTACCAAGTTAGCAAATGGATCAAAAGTGAATTTATTCAAATATTCATACAGTAGGAAGTCAATTTTGATGGCATCTCTTCATACTAAGAAACAACAAGATTTTACCTTGCTATTTTAAGGACCTCCAATTGGTGATCAGAGAGCGAGATCTCAGGACATATCAATGGTGAATTCACCTATATACCATTACCCTGCCTCGCTCCTATGTCAAATTCTGTCTGGTAGCTAGTCATATAACCCCTCCTAATTTTGGATGGAACATGAAGTCTTGCTACCTTTTACTTTTTGTTCGCTACCACCAAGAGTCAGGCTGAATACTAGAGCCTTCTTTTTTCAGTTGCCAGTTTGCAGAGTCCTACTTATGTCGTAGCAGTAACCTAGGCCATGATCTGGGAGGGACTAGGATAAAAGATGAGTATAGGGTGCAAAAATAGAAAAGGCATTCTGGGCCCTCGGGTTGAAGATAGACGGTACAGGATATCGTGGAGCAATCTGTGCGGACAGTTAGCAAAAAAGGCCCTCGACTTAGGTTAATTTCCTTCCAATGCCCTTCTCCACCAAACACGATCCCCTCCACGGCCGGCGGCCGTCAGTATCACGGGCACCTCTCCAAACCCTAATGGTGTCGCAGCTCCCTCCTGGACCTACCCTCTCGTCCATCTCCCTCTATCTCGCTGAAGGTGGTGGCGGACAGATCCGGTGCCTAGCTGGGCGAGTACGCCCGTGTAGGTGTCGTTCCATCTGCGCTCCGACGGCTCTTCACCGTCTCGTCAGCGGCGGTCCGGCTGCTTTGAATGGACCTCTCCATGTGCTAAGCTGCGGTTGCGGGGGAACAAACTCGCCTCGGTACTGTCCTCAACCCCCCCCTCCCCCCCTCACCCCATCATTCTCTTTATGCTAATTTTAGGGTAAAATCTGGGGATATCTCTGTGTCCATGCGGAGGAAAATTAATTAATGAAAAAACTTGCTATATCTTGCTTACATTATATTTTTGAGCAATTAGGCATAGTATTTTTTATAATTGCCTGATATTGTCAACAATTACATCCTGATTGCAATATTCTAGGATAAGTGTGCTCTCCTGAATCATGAGTAGTAGTAGTGTCGCACTGTCAACAAATATTATCTATCCGTGGCTGGCTCTGCAGGTTGTTTAATGTCTTGCATGGAGATAGTAGAAGAATCCTGACACATCTTGTCTGCTGCCATCTCATACAATTTCTCACGGTTGCCTACTCGTACTGTCTACTACTCAAGTTTCATCAATTTGAATGATACATTAGTACAAAGTAATTTCATGTGCCTGTTTAATTACCTGAACGTGAAGTGCTTGTTGGCACAATGCTGAAATTCAGTAACACTGCAATATGTGCCACTCCAATGATTTTGCAGAGCCCTATCTATTTTTCAGTACTTCCATTGAAACTAAAATCATGGTAGTATTTTCTAGTGAAACAATGTATTAGTTCTTTGGTCTTCCTCATTTGTTTGTTAAAAATGGCATTATATTCCTACAGATTTATCATGCGTGTAACATACTAGAGCTCGGCGGTGGCATCGTCTACATCTGTTTATTTGTCCTGTGTTTCACTTCTCTGCTCTGCTGGCACGGTTTTTTGTGTGACATTTGTTCAGGAAACATAGCAGCGGCCAGAGCGGCTTCAGAGTATTTTCTCTTAAACATGTTACCGATTTTTGGGAGAACTAGCATTCCATTGCTGCTACAACTTTTGTGAGACTGCGCTTTCTTCAATTTGAAGTTATCTCTTCATATTTATTGTGGCTACAATCTGAAGCATCTTACAAATAATTTGAGTTAGAATCATTCTTTGGTGTGTGGTATGTCTCTGGAACTTTGGTTGTGCATTTCCTTTCAGTTTTGCATTGTGTTGAAGAAATATATGCATCTCTTTCATCTGATTAACCAATCACATCTCATTTCAGTAGAGTCAAATTCACATCAAAGTTAATTAATATTCTCCTTTTTAATTATAGCATTGACATTAAAAATGTTATCTCTGAATCACAACAGTGGACTTATGCAACTCTCTATTGTTTGCTGTAAATAAGAAAAGTAATTGTACTTGCTGTAAGTATACTCTCTGATTCTCTGCAAATATGCTTGCAAGGCCACAAAAAGACTATTCATATATGTATTCTTCAACAAGTCCAGTAAATCATGAAAGAACAATAGATATGCACTTGTCTCCATTATGGCAGTATCCATGTCTAATATTATTGACTGAGATGTTGCTGTTGCAAGAGAGCTAAGACTTTTGAGATTGAGTGACGCTATTCTTATATACTAATTTTGCGAAAATTGTACATACTAGTTCAATCTGATGGTGGTTATTCCCATGTTTTTCTCTAGGTTAATATTATCCCTCTCACAGTTCGTAGATTTTTTTGTGTAAAAGGGGCACCCAAGAATAGGGTTTCTGTTTGAGATTTTAGGGCTTCAGTAAGTATAAATTGTTATTTTCACTTCACATTTGTTGGTACCAGGTATGATTCCATTCTACTCCGAACCATAAATCAGACAACATTACATCTCTTTCCTTAGTGGAAAACAAACATATTTTCTTCTAAATTATGCAATAACACTCTGCTTGTATACTTACAGCTACTATGTTTTTGTTACAGTAGTGTAGAAACTGTAGTGGTGAACTGGGTGGAAATTAACAGAATTATCATGGTTCAGATAACTATTATGTGCGAGCTACTACTCACCAAGCAATATAGAAATGTATGCACATGACTGAACTATAATTCAAATCTTTACAAACTTTTAATCCACCAGAGAACAAAAGGTATTAGCTCTATTACCTCACACAACCATTCGAAGTAATCACCAGGAGACGAAAGAACATATCAGGCTGTAGGAGTTAACATGACCTCCGTTGCATTGTTCATACGCACTCAATTCTGAAAAAGAAAAACATAAGCTTCAGTAGCAAACAAATAGAATCCTAAAACCATGTATATATATACAGAGAAAAGAAAGTTAGGAATGCAAACTGCCCTATTACTCCCATGTGTGAAGAGCCAAAGCTATTTTCAAGCAGTATTATAAGGTAGCTCTAGATTTTAATCCATAACAATCAAATTAACTACTACAGAAAAACTAAGAACAATAAACCTGAACTATTGCATGAAAGAAAAAGTCTGATACACAGTAAATCAGATTATAAGTAGCAACATGCATACATAATATCCATCAAGAGCCATATTTTTAATCCAACATCAACAGACCAGCCCTCTCACGCAATGGGTGGGGAGAAGGTAGGGGATCTCAGTGAGAGATGCATCGGGTGAGAGGGACGGGTTCACAGAGGCATGGAGGAAGAGGTCTGGCCGGATGGGGCGGAGGCGGAGAGAAAGGAGACTGGCAGATGGCCAAAGATGCAGGCCGACCGGGGAGATGGGGGCGGGTGCCAGGGGTGCTGCAGGGGAGATGTGGAGAGGGGGGAGGCCGTTGCTGGCCGGAGAAGGAAAGGAGGGGGAGGGGCGAGGTCGGGGCTCACCTGCGCCGCCGCGTGCTGCCGCTTCTCCACCTCGTCCCGCGCGAGCCATTTTCGCTTCTGGGGCGGTGCAGGAGTAGGCGCTGGCCGCCATCTCCGCCTGGCCCCTGCCTCGCCGGACAGGCGGTGGAGGAGTAGGCGCCCGGGCAGGTCTTGCGGCTCGGGACGGGCGACGTCGGGGAGGTGCTGCGGCTCGGTGTGATGGGGACGACGGCGTGAAGGCGCCGCAGACGAAGGGGATCGAGGCAGAGTGAGGCCGCGAGCGGGGAGGAGGCCATTGCGCCCTGAGTGTGGCCGCGGCGGCAGACGTGGCGGCGGCGAGCGTGCGCGAGCTGGAGAGGGATCGGATAGGGTTTGGGTGGTTGGGCTGCCCGGGGAGTGGGGGTTCTTTTTCTTTCTTTCTCTTTTTTTGTTTAGATAAATGGGATGGATTGATGGATGCCATGTCATCAATCCATGACACAAACATTTCAACCAATGAGAACAAAAATAACCGCACAGTTTTTTTACCTGGAAAAAATTTACCCCATCTCTTTGCCATCTGGCAGCAGATGGCAAAGAATCTTTGCCATCTGCTGGCAGATGGCAAAGAGGTGGGGCTGGTACGCCGTTACACTTTTGACGAGCACAGGATTTGCCAACCTCTTTGCCATCTGCTGGCAGATGGCAAAGATTATTTGCCATCCACTAGCAGATGGCAAAGAATTGGTTGATGGCAACCATGTTCTTTGCCGTCTGTCAGTTCTTTGCCATCTGTTTTTATGAGCAGATGGCAAAGACGTTCTTTGCCATCAGCTGGCAGATGGCAAAGAGATGGCTGATGGTAAATTCCCTGTTTCCAGTAGTGAGTTGATTCTTTTTGCATTGCGTTCTTACTGGAAAATCCTAGCAGCACACCCAAGATGGGATTTTTATCTGCTGTCTAGAATTTCTGGTAATTTTCAAAAGTGTTCTTGATATTTTCTTTTTGTCATTTGATTTATTTTTAGAAGGTGAAGCTTGTCTTGAAGGCATCCAGGAGGAGTGTGAAGCTCCTCTGCACTAAGGCAAGCCACGACAACATTGTCATGGCGTATTTGCAATATCCATGATTTTCTACTTGAATTTATATGTTATTCATTGCATATAGTATTAAAATAAACAATGCTTTTGTTATTTAATTTGTCATGATCAAAATGCTTAGTTAACAAAAATGAATGCTTGAACTAGTGAGATATAGCTTTTGTAGCTGAACTAAGTAAGTTTGACATGACTGATAATATGATCATCGGTATTATTTTTCCTACATGCATAATAAGTTTTATATGATAAATGCCAACTAAAGTGATGAGTATAAATAACCAGTAAGGAAGAACCAAAAATTTTGAAAGTTGAGTTTGTGCAAGTAGAACTTTGAATAAGGTTGATCTATTGTTTCTAAGTGATATGTGATGCATGATATATGGTTGCATAAGCATGGCATATAGTGACTCGAGCATTTTTATTTTCAAGTTAAACCTGATGATAATTGAACTTGAACATGAAGTTTGTCGGGTTATGGTGCCACTGAATCGGGCTGACAAGTGCAACCACATTTGCCTTAGTATGGGGAGGCCGCTAGTCGTCCCGTTGTCATGCCGTTTGTTGGTGCCTCCAACAAGGGATGGTTATGGGCATGCGTTACCCTGGCCTGGTAAGCAAACATAACCTCGTGGGCTTGTTGTTGTTATGGTACCTTGTCCCCGTGTGGGACCGTTTATTTGCCACGATGGTGGCCATTTTGCCTTTGGTAGGCTAGGCCACCCATGACTTATCCCAGTGGGGAGTTGGTCGGAGTGGCCGTAAGAGTGTCATGGCAATGGGAGAGTTGTGTCGGAATGTCATTGGTCCACCCGAATGGGAGTGCAAGGCCATTAGTTCTGTGGTGTGGGTAAAGTGTGCTACTTCTGCAGAGTGTATTAATCTATTGATAGCCGCGCCCGCGGATAAGGGCCCAGTTCGTAAGTAAGTCACACCATGGATCAACTTTCATAAAGAAATATTGCACACTAAGTTATTTGCATTGCACTGGTTGAATCATGATGATTTCAGTGAGACTGACTGTTGTGGTATCACTTGTGACCCGGGAGTGATCACTGTTCGGATACGAGGTAACCCGTTGAACCGAGGATGGTTCTGTTCGTGATCCATCATGATAACTGTTCGGTTGCAAGGCAACCTGTTGGTAAGAGAGAGTCCGAGTGACTCAATGCACAAGTTTGATTTCACTACATGAGTAGAATGTTGTTGTTTGCATTTAACTTGATTAAATGTTATGATATACTTTGTCATTATGGTTCTGTTTGCTGTGAGCTTGCAAGTACATTCAATGTACTGACCTGGCGTGTTATGCCAGATTTCAGGAAAGTCTAACTAGATCGGAGTGCTGCTGTGTCTAGATCGTGTCCACATCGGTGTCCCTGTGCTATGGAGTCCCACTACGTCGTTGTTCCGCTGCCATGTAGATATTGTGCTCGAAGCCCCTTTATGTTCACTAAATAATGTACATATTGTTCAGCCGCACCGAGTGTGCCGCTTGGCCTTGCGACTTGACGTAATGTCACAATACGCTTCTGCTAGTTTCAATAAAGCGGTGATTTATGTACCAAGATGTTGTGTATTGCCAGAAGACATGATCTCTGGGTTAGCAATGCAAGGTAAACAGGTCGCTCTGAGCCGAGGTGCCACAAGGTGTTGTGATCAGCACTACTGGTTCGAATAGCTTCTACCCACTTAGTAACATAATCAACAACAACCAAAATATGTGTGTAACCATTAGAGGAAGGAAAAGGTCCCATAAAATCAAATCCCCAAACATCAAATGGTTCAACTGCAAGTGAATAATTCATAAACATTACCGATATTACCTATTCTTTGGCTTTCATCAAAAGACAAGACAAACTTATGGGCATCTTTAAAGAGAGTAGGCCAATAAAAACCAAATTGCAATACCTTATAAACGGTTCTGTCTCCCGTGTGGTGTCCTCCATAAGCTTCAGAGTGACATTTCCGTAGTATTTGTTCATGTTCATGCTCAAGTACACAAAGTCTAATAATACCAACTACTCCTTTATAAAGATGTGGGTCATCCCAAAAGTAATGTCTTAAATCATAGAAGAATTTTTCTTTTGTTGGTATGTGAAGCTAGGTGGTACGTATTTAGAAACAATATAATTAGCATAGTCTACATCCAAGGTATAGTATTAGAAACATTTATTGCAGCTAGTTGTTCATCAGGAAAGCTATCATTAATAGGTTGTGGGTCATCAAGAATATTTTCAAGCCTAGACAAGTTATCAGCTACGAGGTTCTCTCCCCCTTTTCTATCAGTAATATGCAAATCAAATTCTTGTAGCAACAGAACCCATCTAATGAGTCTAGGTTTAGCATCATTCTTTTCCATAAGATATTTTATAGCAGCATGATCGGTGTGAACAATCGCTTTAGAATCAACAATTTAAGATCAGAATTTATCACAAGCAAACACCACTGCTAAGAATTCATTTTCAGTAGTATCATAATTTCATTGAGCACTGTCGAGAGTTTTACTAGGATAATGAATAACATTCAGTTTCTTATCAACTCTTTGTCTTAGATCAGCACCAACAACATAATCACTAGCATCACACATAATCTCAAAAGGAAAGTTCCAATCAGGTGGTTGAACAACAGGTGCAGTAATTAAGGCTTTCTTTAGTGTTTCAAAGGCTTCTAAACAATCATCATCAAACACAAAGGGGATATCCTTTTGGAAAAGATTCGTAAGAGGCCTAGAAATTTTAGAAAAGTCTTTGATAAACCTCCTATAGAAACCAACATGACCAAGGAAACTACAAATACCTTTGATATCTTCAGGACATGGAATTTTCTCAATTGCATCAACCGTGGCTTTGTCCACCTCAATGCCTCTTTCAGCAATTTTATGGCCCAAAACAATACCATCATTAACCATAAAGTGGCACTTCTCCCAATTTAAGACAAGATTTGTTTGTTCACATCTTTGCAAAACTCGATCAAGATTGCTTAAACAATCATCAAAAGACTTCCCATAAACAGAAAAGTCATCCATTAAAACCTCAACAATCTTTTCACAATATCAGATAATATAGAGTCATACATCTTTCAAAGGTAGCAGGTGCATTACATAAACCAAAAGGCATACATCTATAAGCAAAACTTCCGAAAGGACAAGTAAAAGTGGTATTTTTTCTTGATCAAGTTGTAAAACAGGTATTTGTGAAAAACCAGAATATCCATCAAGAAAGCAAAAATGTGTGTGCTTAGATAATCTTTCTAACATTTGATCAATAAAAGGTAGAGGGTAATGATGTTTTCTAGTTGCTTTGTTTAATTTTCTATAATCAATTCCCATCCTATAGTTGATAACCCACAAGTATAGGGGATCGTTTGTAGCCTTCTTCGACAAATAAGAGTGTCGAACCCAATGAGGATCTAAAGGCAGAACAAATATTCCCTCGGTTCTATCGACAACCGATACAACTCCACACACACTTGAAGTTTACTTTACCTAAAACAGGTATGAAACTATTTTGCAAGGATAAAACTATGAATACTTTGCGAGAATAAAACTACGAATAAAATGGAAGGTAGCAAAAGTGGAAAGCTTTTGTCAACAAGGAAGTCATTTGTCCCTAGGAAATCGATAAGAAGTACCGGTAATCATTTTTGTAATTTTATATGAGGGAGAGGCATAATTTAACATACTTTCTCTACTTGGATCATATGCACTTATGATTGGAACTCTAGCAAGCATCCGCAACTACTAAAGATCATTAAGGTCGTGAAACCCAACCATAGCATTAAGTATCAAATCCTCTTTACTCCCATACGCCATACCCCACTTACTCGGGTTTAAGCTTCTGTCACTCTCGCAACCCACCATAAGCGAACCGTGAACATATTGCAACACCCTACAACGGGGGCCCCTCACATTTGTGTGAGACGGAGGGCACCGTAGGACAGCACCATAAATAAAATATACAATCATACCAACCAAGATCATGATTAACCCATAGGACAAAACAGATCTACTCAAACATCATAGGATAACCATAGATCATTGGGAAATAATATATGGAGTTGAGCACCATGTTTAAGTATTGATTATAGCGGGGAGAAGGGGTGTTACACCACTTCATAGGAGGGAGAGAGTAGGTGTTGACGGTGGCAAGATTGTAGATGTAGATCGCCATCACGATCCTAGCCCCGGCGGCACTCCGGCGCCACCAGGAGAGAGGGGGAGAGAGCCCCCCTCCTTCTTCTTCTTCCTTGGCCTGCCCCCTAGATGGGAGGAGAGTTCCCCCTCTTGTCCATGGCCTCCATGGTGGAGGAGGGGCAGGAGCCCCTCCGTAATTGGATCTCCCTCTCTGTTCTCTTCTGTTTCGCTCCTCAGATCTGGCCAAAAACCGTTTCTTATATTCTCGGAGATCCGTAACTCCTATTGCGTTGATCTTTTTACATGATTTTTTCCTGATATAGGCTTCTTTGCGCCCAAAGTAGAGATCCAACCGACATTCGAGGAGGGCACAACCCACCACCAGGCGCCAGGGGCCTGGGGCGGGCACTGGTGTATCATGGTCTATGTGGGCCTCCGTTTGCGGTGATTCCAACTCCCAAAAATCATAAATATTCCAAAATAATTCTCTGCGGAGTTCCATCACATTTGGACTTTGTTCGATATGGATTTTCTGCGATACAAAAACATGCAACAAACAGGAACTAGCACTGGGCACTGGATAAGTAAGTTAGTCCAAATAAATCATATAAACAGATGCCAAAAGTATGTAAAAGTTGAATAATATTGGCATGAAACAAACAAAAATTATAGATATGACGGAGACGTATCAGCATGCCCAAGTTTAATTCCTGCTTGTCCTCGAGTAGGTAAATGATAAAAGAGATAGTTTTTGATGTGGAATGCTGCCTAGGATCAACTTGATCATATATTTAGTCATGGCATAAATATTAAGGCATAAGTGATTCAAAGCAATAGTCTATAATTTGACATAAAGACATCAATACTCAGGCATCCCAATAAACAATCATGTCTTTCAAAATATCAACGCTAAAGAAAGCTATCCCTACAAAATCATGTAGTCTTGTCATGCTCTGTCTTCTTAACACAAAGTATTTAACATGCACAACCCCGATGAAAAGCCGAGCAATTGGTTCATACTTTTTAACGCGCTTCAGGTTTTTCAACCCTCACGCAATACATGAGTGCAATCCATGGATATGGCACTATGGGTGGAATAGAGTATGATGATAGGGGTAAATACAAAGAAGACAAAAAGGTAAGAAATTCTCACATCGACGCGGCTAACCAACGGGCTATGGAGATGCCCATCAATTGATATCAACCAGAGGAGTAGGGATTGCCATGCAACGAATGCACCGAGAGCTATAAGTGTGTGAAAGCTCCGTATGAAAACTAAGTGGGTGTGCATCTAATCCTATAATGAAATATTCCCACTAGTATATGAAAGTGACAACATATGAGACTCTCCATATGAAAAAACATGGTGCTACTTTGAAGCACAAGTGTGGTAAAGGATACTAACAATGCCCCTTCTCTCTTTATTTAATTTTTCTTTCTTTTTCTTTTTTTTTCTTTCTTCTTTTCTTTCTTTTTTTCTTTTTTTCTTTTTCCCTTTTTTCTCTCATTGTCCGGAGTCTCATCCCGACTTGTTGGGGAATCATAGTCTCCATCATCCTTTCCTCACTGGGGCACTGCTCTAAAAATGATGATCATCACACTTCTATTTACTTATAACTCAAAAGAAATAAAAATTACAAATCGATACCTAAAACAAAATATGACTCTATATGAATGCCTCAGACAGATGATCTAGCGTAACATGTATAAAAATGATGCACGGTGGCTAAGCCACAACTACTATGTCAGCTATATGATCATGCAAAGCAATATGACAATGAATGCTCAAGTCGTTAAACGGAAGCCGTGGAAGTTGCATGGCAATATATCTCGGAATGGCCATGGAAAAGCCATAATAGGTAGGTATGGTGGCTGTTTTGAGGAAGATATAATAAGGCTTATGTGAGATAGAGCGTATCATATCACAGGGTTTGGATGCACCTGCAAAGTTTGCACCACATCTCGAGGTGAGACAAGGCAATGCACGGTACCGTAGAGGCTAGCAAATTGCGGAAAGGTAAGAGTGCGTATAATCCATGGACTCAGGTTAGTCATAAAGAACTCATATACTTATTGCAAAAGTTTATTAGCCCTCGAAGCAAAGTACTACTACGCATGCCCCTAGGGGGATAGATTGGTAGGAAAAGACCATTGCTCGTCCCCGACCGCCACTCATAAGGAAGACAATAAAGAATAAATCATGCTCCAACTTACATAGCATAACGAGAGACTATACGTGCATGCTTCGGGAATCACAAACATTAACACCAATATTCTTACTAACCACAATCGTTTACTAGTATCTCCCACATCTTCCATCTCTATATCGCAAAACTATTGCAAGGAATCAAACATATCATATTCAGTGATCCATAAGTTTTATGTAGGATTTCATGACTAACCATGCAATTGACCAATTCCCGTTGACTCTCTAAATAGATATAAGTGACGCGAGAGAGTTTAATTCTTTCTACAAAAGAACATGCTCTATCAAATATAAGTGAAGCAAAAGAGCATTCTACCAACATCGGTTTTGTATGTGAAGAGAAATAGGCAATCCAAACTTCAAATGATATAAGTGAAGCACATGAAGCATTCTATAAAGCCATACTCAAAATATATAAGTGAAGTGCAACGAGCATTCTATAAATTAACCATGGACTATCTCATACCAGCATGGTGCTTAAAAGAAAAATGAAAACTAAATGCAAAAGACGCTCCAAGATTTGCACATATCACATGAACGAAACGAATCCGAAAACATACCGATACTTGTTGAACAAATATGGGATGCCTTCTGGGGCATCGTCAATCTTAGACGCTTGAGTCTCATTGAAAATTTACTTGGGGTGCCTTGGGCATCCCCAAGGTTGAGCCCTTTCCTCTCCTCCTTCTCCTCATATCGAGACCTCCTCGATCTTCAAACAATTCATCCACACAAAACTTAACCAAACTTTTAGTGGCGGGGTTAGTGAAAATGGCAATGAAATCCCATCATGAACTGTCTCATTATAAGGTGGGCACGGGTAGCTAATCCACTCTTCCACCTTTTGTTCTTCACTCTCCTCATCATCTTTTTCATCCAGTGAGCTCACAGTTTCATCAATTCCTTCTTCCATAGACTCTTGCAAAATATTAGTCTCCTATTGGACAACGTAGATTTTCTCAATAAATGCATCAATATCAGAATTGTATTTGTAATTATCATAGCAACATTTAAGGATGGAAAAAATTTCAGGTCTATAAATTGAATCATCAAAATCTTCATACTTTTCAAGCAAAGATTCAATTTCATAAGAACCCTTAAAAGCAACAAATTATTCTATTCTTTCCACATCATAGTAATCATATATACCATTGGCATAAGAAGCCAAGGTTTCATTATCATTAAATTTGCATGAAAAGGGAAGATGTGAAGCATTCATCCTAGAGCAACAAGTATAATCATATCTCAAGCATAAATCCCGAGCATACCAATGCAACATATAAATTTGATCCCATAAAATTTTCCCTTTTTGTGTCAAGCGATAATCCCTAAAATATTCACATTGATCCAACGTGTCTCCCCTTATCAAGTTGAATGGTGTTTTCTCAGGATTATCAAAGTAGTGCATACTATTTTTCACATAACGAGCATCGAGGGTTTTAGGAAGTTCCCTATCTCCATGAGTAGCAAGTACCACTATTTTTTTGGTGTTTCGTGTTCCATATCCATAACTGAATATAGAGAATGTTTCGTGTTCCATATCCAAAACTAAAGATAGAGAACAACTTAGAACAGGAAATAAAAACTACTTAGTGATAAAGCAAACAAGCACACATGAGAATATTCACCCCACGCTATTGCTCCCCGGCAACGGCGTCAGAAAAAGGTCTTGATAACCCACAAGTATAGGGGATCGTTTGTAGCCTTCTTCGATAAATAAGAGTGTCGAACCCAATGAGGAGCTAAAGGCAGAACAAATATTCCCTCAAGTTCTATCAACCACCGATACAACTCTACGCAAACTTGACGTTTACTTTACCTAAAACAAGTATGAAACTGTTTTGCAAGGATAAAACTGTGAGTACTTTGCGAGAATAAAACTACGAATAAAATGCAAGGTAGTAAAAGTGGATAGCTTTTGTCAGCAAGAAAGTCATTTGTCCCTAGGCAATCGATAACAAGTACCTGTAATCATTCTTGTAATTTTATATGAGGGACAGGCATGAGCTAACATACTTTCTCTACTTGGATCATATGCACTTATGATTGGAACTCTAGCAAGCATCCGCAACTCCTAAAGATCATTAAGGTCGTGAAACCCAACCATAGCATTAAGTATCAAGTCCTCTTTACTCCCATACGCCATACCCCACTTACTCAGGTTTAAGCTTCTGTCACTCTCGCAACTCACCATAAGCGAACCATGAACATATTGCAACACCCTACAGCGGGGGGCCCTCACATTTGAGTGAGATGGAGGGCACCGTAGGATAGCACCATAAATAAAATATACAACCATACCAACCAAGATCACGATTAACCCATAGGACAAAACAGATCTACTAAAACATCATAGGATAACCATATATCATTGGGAAATAATGTATGGAGTTGAGCACCATGTTTAAGTAGAGATTACATCGGGGAGAAGGGGTGTTACACCGCTGCATAGAGGGGGAGAGAGTTGGTGTTGACGGTAGCAAGATTGTTGATGTAGATTGCCGTCACGATCCTAGCCCCGGCAGCACTCCGGCGCCATCGGGAGAGAGGGGGAGAGAGCCCCCCTCCTTCTTCTTCTTCCTTGGTCTCCCCCTAGATGGGAGGAGAGTTCCCCCTCTGGTCCATGGCCTCCATGGCGGCAGAGGGGCAGGAGACCCTCCGAGATTGGATCTCCCTCTCTGTTCTCTTCTGTTTCGCACTCCCCAGATCTGGCCAAAAATTGTTTCTTATATTCCCAGAGATCCATAACTCCGATTGTGTTGATTCTTTTACACGATTTTTTCCTGATATAAGCTTCCTTCCACCCTAAGTAGATATCCAACCAACGTTCGAGGAGGGAACAACCCACCACCATGCGCTAGGGGCCTGGGGCGTGCCCTGGTGTATCGTGGTCTGTGTGGGCCTCCGTTTGTGGTGATTCCAACTCCCAAAAATCACAAATATTCCGAATTAATTCTCCGTGGAGTTTCATCACGTTTGGACTTCGTTTGATATGGATTTTCTGCGATACAAAAACATGCAACAAACAGGAACTAGCATTGGGCACTGGATAAGTAAGTTAGTACAAATAAACCATATAAATAGTTGCCAAAAGTATGTAAAATTTGAATAATATTGGCATGATACAATCAAAAAATATAGATACAACGGAGACGTATCAATAGCCAGTGACAATTCTTTGTGGAATGAGCTCATTCTTATCATTAGGAACAACAGTAATACCTCCCTTCTTAGGGACACGATGAACATGACTCACCCATCTACTATCAGCTATAGGATAGATTATACCTGCTTCCAGAAGTTTCAATATTTCCGTTCTTACCACTTCTTTCATTTTCGGATTTAACCGACGTTGGTGATTAACAACGGGTTTATCATCAGGTTCCATATTAATCTTGCGCTGACTTAGAGTGGGACTAATGCCCTTAAGATCATCAAAAGTATATCCAACAGCAGCCATGTGCTTGCCTAGAACTTTCAATAATCTTTCGTCTTCATGTTCTGAAAGGTTAGCACTAATAATAACAGGATATATCTTTTTCTCATCAAGATAAGCATATTTCAAAGTGTCTGGTAATTGTTTTAATCCAAACACAGGATCACCTTTAGGTGGAAGAGGACCTCCTAGAGTTTCAATAGGCAAATTGTGTTTAAGCAGAGGTTGTTGTTCAAAAAATATTCTATCTATTTCATTTCTTTCATGCGTATGCAAATCATTTTCATGGTCTAGCAAGTATTGTTCCAAAGTATCAGTAGGAGGTACAACAATAGAAGCAAGACCAATGATTACATCCTTACTAGGCAAATCTTTCTTATGAGGTTGTCTACTAAGCTTGGAAAAATTAAATTCATGAGATTCATCACCAAAGCTGACAGGACAGTTTGTTTCTCACAATCTATTTTGGCATTGACGGTGTTCAAGAAAGGTCTACCAAAAATAATAGGACAAAAGTCATCTTGTGGGGAGCTAAGAACAAGAAAATCAGTAGAGTATTTTATTTTTCCACACAAGACTTCAACATCTCTAAGAATCCCAATTGGTGATATAGTATCTCTATTAGCAAGTTTAATAGTGACATCTATACCTTCTATTTCAGCAGGTGCTATTTCATCCTTAATTTCTTTATATAAGGAAAAAGGAATAACACTCACACTAGCACCTAGGTCACATAACCCATGATAACAGTGATCTCCTATCTTAACTGAGACAACAGGTATGCCAACAACTGGTCTATGTTTATCCTTTTTATCAGGTTTGGGAATTCTAGAAGCTTCATCATAGAAGTAAATAACATGCCCATCAGTATTATCGACTAAGAGATCTTTAAACATAACAACACTAGGTTCAACTCTGATTTGTTCAAATGGTTTGGGTGTTCTAACATAACTTTTGTTAACCATAGTTGAAGCTTTAGCATGTTCCTTCATCCTAACAGGGAAAGGTGGTTTTTCAATATAAGCAGTGGGAACAACTGGATCAACATTGTAAATGATAGTTTCTTCTTTAGCTTTTACCGGTTCTTTAACTTCTTCTTTTATTGGTGAGTGATATTTCAACCACTTCTCCTTAGGGAGATCTACATGAGTAGCAAAAGATTCATAGAAGGAAGCTACTATCTCAGAGTCAAGTCCATATTTAGTTCTAAACTTTTGAAAAGCATCGGTATTCATAAAAGATTTAACACAATCAAACTTAGGTTCAATACCTGACTCTTTACCTTCGTCGAGTTCCCAACCTTTAGAGTTGTGTTTAATTCTTTCTAGAAGATACCACCAGAATTCAATAGTCTTCTTCATAGAAGAACCAGTACAAGAAGTATCGAGCATGGATTGATCATTACGAGAAAGCCGAGCATAAAAATTCTGAATAATAATTTCTCTTGAGAGCTCGTGATTGGGGCATGAATATAACATTGAATTAAGCCTCCCCCAAGCTAGAGCGATACTTTCTCCTTCACGAGGCCAAACATTATATATATAATTCCGATCAGGAACTAGATGCATGGGATAATTTTTTTGATGAAATTCCAATTTCAACCGGTTCCAGTTCCAAGATCAAACATCATCGCATAGCCTATACCATGTCAATGCTTTTCCCTTCAAATATAAAGGGAAAACCTTCTTCTTAGCTTCATCTCCAGGCAAACCTGCAAGCTTAAACAATCCACAAATTGCATCCACATATATCAGGTGCATATCAGGATGCTTGGTTACGTCTCCTGCATAATGATTAGCTAGCAATTGTTCTAACATACCCGAAGGAATTTCATATTCAACATTTTCAGTAGGTGCAGTAGGTTGAGGGGTAACTAATTGTGGTTCCGGTCGAGGTGAAGATACCCCGAACAAACCCCTCAAATGATTGTTTTCCATAGTAGCAAGTGACAATAAATTTCAGCATGTAGTAATAATGTTTCCTTATCAATTTCCACTTACCAAGAGCTCTTCACTCCCCGGCAACAGCGCCATAAAATAGACTTGATGACCCACAAGTATATGGGGTCAATTGTAGCCTTTTCGATAAGTAAGAGTGTCGAACCCAACGAGGAGCAGAAGGAAATGACAAGTGGTTTTCAGCAAGGTAATGTCTGCAAGTGCTAAAATTGTAAGTAGCGGAGTAGTTTGATAGCAAGATAATTTGTAACGAGCAAGTAATGATATTAGTAACAAAAGTGCAGCAAGGTAGCCCAATCCTTTTGAGGCAAAGGAAAGGCCAAAACGGTCTCTTATGATAAGCAAGGTGTTCTTGAGGGTACACGGGAATTTCATCTAGTCACTTTCATCATGTTGGCTTAATTCGTGATCGCTACTTTGATAATTTGGTATGTGAGTGGACCGGTTCTTAGGTGATGTTCTTACTTGAACAAACCTCCTACTTATGATTAACCCTCTCGCAAGCATACGCAACTACGAGAAAAGTATTAAGAGTAAATTCTAACCATAGCATTAAACTTTTGGATCAAATCGGTCCCTTAGGGAATAGTGCATAAACTAGGGTTTAAGCTTCTGTCACTCTCGAACCCCACCATCTAATAACTACTCCACAATGCATTCCCTTAGGCCCAAATATGGTGAAGTGTCATGTTGTCGATGTTCACATGACACCACTAAGAGAATGACAACATAAATATCATGAAAATATCGAACACATATCAAGTTCACATGATTACTTGCAACATGATTACTTGCAACATGATTTCTCCCATGACCTCAAGAACGAAAGTAACTACTCACAAATGATAATCATGATCAAGATCAGAGGGGTATTAAATAGCATAATGGATCTGAACATATAATGTTCCACCAAATAAACCATATAGTAATCAACTACAAGATGTAATCAACACTACTAGTCATCCACAAGCACCAATCTATAGTTTCGGTACCAAGATTGAACACAAGTGATGAACTAGCATTACAAAAAAAATACACTTCCGTGATGATACGTGTTTGTCACAGTAGGTCGCTTTTTCTGTCATGCATGTACATCCATGACAAATTTATGACAGAATCAAGATAGTCATACATGTGCTGTTGTAGAAGTGTTCCGTGACATTACCAAAATTATCATCACGAAAGTGTCCACTTCCATGACGATAAATCGCGCGTCACAGAAGTGCTTTCGTCAAGGGTGACTGACACGTGGCATCCACCGTAACGGAACGCCGTTAAGCTATCGGGTCGGGTTTTGGATCCGATAACCCTTTAACAGCCCCGACCAATGGGGATTTTCCACGTGTAAAATCATCATTGGCTGGAGGTAACACGTGTCGGCTCATCGCTGGGATAGATGCCATCCACTCATTGGACAGAAGGCGCCTATGATACGTCAACACGTGGCACGGCCCAACAGAGGCCCATTCCTGTGAAAAGGCCGGCCCGTTTGACTTGGTCAAAAGGTGGCGGGCTAGCCGATGGAAAGCCTGTTAACGGCATGTTCGCATATAGCCCATTTACAGCCTGCTAACCCAAGGCCCGTTACGCTATTCGAATTAGGCCCAGTAGCGTCATCTGGGCCATCCAATATGATTCCAGCCCGTTTTCACTTCTAGCCCATGTATGGCCCATGACGTCTTTTGACCCATATGAGGCCCTACGTAACTCTTGGCCTACTAACAGCCTGTGGTGAAACTGGCCCGTAATGAACAGTGTATCACTTTACACCCATTAACGGCCCGTGGTGAAACTAGCCCGTAAAGAATAGTGTATCACCTTATACCCATTAACGACCCGTTATTCCGGTGGGCCATTTCTAGCCCATGTTATCTTTCGGCCTTCTCAGAGCCCATTTATTCTTGGGCTCATTTCCAGCATTCATTTACTTACGGCCCGTTACTGTCATTTTCTGTTTGTGGGCCAAATTCAGCCTGTGGTTACAGTTGGCCCATTTGTGGTCCGTTAATACGTTGGGCTGTTTTCATAGCGTCATCAAATACGGCCTATTAACGATGGCCCGTTATGGTCGGCCCATGAACGGACGATTCCAACTCTAACCCGTTTATGGCCTGAATGCGGTCAGTTTGGCCCTTGTTTGGCCAATCGATCATACGGGCCGTATAAGGCCCATTGAAGATACATCCCATAGAGGCCCATTGTTTCTAGGGCCCGTAGAAGGCCCACTGTTTCCACGGCCCGTAGAAGGCCCACTGCTTATACGGCCTGTAGAAGGCCCACTGTTTCTACAACCCGTAGGAGGCGCAGTGTCACTACAGTAAATATTAGCCCATGGTTATTATGGCCTAGTTTTAAAAAATAGGTTATTGCAGCCACTAGCAAACCGCAGAAAAAGAACTGCACCGACTACAAGCAAACAAATAAACAAGACAACAAGGAAATAAATAAGCAAGCAACTTACACTAGGCTATCACAGCTATTACACATATTACATCCACTGGGCATCAAAGTTCGCCACCAGTGCAAATATAGGGAACATGACAGCATATAAACGCCGCAGCAAAACAAGTCCAGAACTGAAACCACTTCAGAAGAGCTCAAGAAACAATATCCTAGGTACCCATAATGCTGGCAAGATGCTTAGCAAGCTTATTAACTTTCTCTTGTTTGGCGCTTAAGTCCTCCAGCGCTTGCTGTTGCACCAGAAAGTATGCATCTGAATTCTGCAGGGACATCCTCAGTCCTTCGGCTTCCTGTCGCATAACATCTGATCGATGTCTTTCAACTTGAAGTTGAGACTCAAGAAGCCGAACTGATTCAGGCAAAGAGTTCGAAGAGCTGGTGCCAGCAGTGGTAGCCAGTAACTCGAACACTACATCAAGACAGGACTTTGGGGTTGTCTCAGTGTCTTCAATATAGTTTTTATCAGCTTTCTTGGAGACTAACAGGGATGTCTCACTATCTTGAACCTTATCTGCATTACTTCCTTTACCATTGCATAACAGGGTACTCTTCTCCAATATTTTATCCGCGTTCAAAAAGAGAAACAAACAAACACATCTCAGGTTTACAATGTAGTATATGAAACTCATTTTGGTAAACCAGTTCAGTAGTAAGGTGGACAGGATAACAGCATGAAACAAACATATATCTATGTAGTATGGTCACTGTATGGTCTATATCATTCTAGTTTATGTTGCCAAATCAAGATAGATACAGTTCGAATCATATCTATTTAAGACAAAGCAGCATAGACAGAATATAAGTGTGCGAAACTACACAGCAATAACAACACTTGTAATGTGCATGGCATGAGAACATAACTGTTTATTTAATTGAAACTGAAATCAACATAGAGCAAGTTACAACAGCAAACAGCCAAACACGTTGAAGAAACATGTTTAAAACATACCTGTTGCGCCATTGGAGTTTCAATTGCATCCTTCAAATTTGAAATTAGTTGGTATCAGTAAATACAGTGATGCAAAAGCAAAGTAGTATGAACCATAGCTACGGAACCTGACCTGACAACAATTCTTCTTCTGCTTTAAGCGTTGACTTCAGGTTTGGAGTGGTGGTCCTCGTGATTTGGGCACTGCAATTGCCTTACTAACTGCTCGTGTTTGGGTGGTCTGTGGTGCAGACGGTGCTGTGTCAACGGGAATTGAGTGTCTATCTACTGGGGTTGGGGTTAGAAGGGGTGTAGCTGGTTCTCTGTCCAACAGGGTAGGGGTACAATCTGCATGAGTGTGGGTTATGTGTGGTGGGGCTGGTTCTTGGGAAAGTACAACCGTGGTTCTATCTGCATCGACAGGTAGCACGATCTTTTCTGAAGACCGTGTTTTTACTCCCACAGATACTGCCATCACTCCCTCCAACTGAAATGGCTGATAGACAAGAAAAGAAATTGAATATACAGACATTGTAAGATAGACAGGTGCAATGGATAGTAGGGAAGAAAACAGGGCATGAAATAATTCACATTTATGTTGTCTAAGCAAACAGAATAGCAGGACATAATTTCACATATATGATGGCTAATTAAACAGGATAGCATGACACAATTTCACATGTATGATGGCTAACTAAATAGGATAGAATGACATACTTGAAAATATGATGACTATGTAAACAGGATGACATGATATAACTATACGATGTGTCTATTAAAGTGGTTGGCATGACATAAATCACAAACATGCCATCGATGGAAACATGATGGCATGATATAATTCACGGATAGAATGACATAATTTAAAATATGATTACTATGTAAACAGGATGAGATGATATAACTATATTATGTCTTTAGAAAATGGGTTGGCTTGCCATAATTCAGATACATGCTGTCTATGTAAATATCATGGCATGACATAATTCAAATATATGATTTATATACTAAGGAAGTGAGCGGAGGGCAATCACATATATGATGTGTCAACTAAAGAGATGCCTTTCAATATTGTGTATATGATGTAAAAACTAAGCATTGCAATACAAGATATGCATTATATGAGTAATATAACCCTGCCAAGTTTGAGCATACACCTCAGGGGCATAATAGGACTGGGCATATGCCTCTGAATCCTCCTCTGAAGAGCTATCTGTAACCAGCAAGATCTCTGCTTCAGCAGGTAGCATTGTCTGCTCTGGAGACCTTGTTTTCACTCCAAATTTCTCCATCACCAATTCAAATGGCTGATGCACAGGAAGATCAGTTGAATATACAAACATTGTCGACAAAAGCAATGAGAAATAACAAAAAAAAGGACTGCATGATATAATTCACATATATGACGCTTGCCTAAACAGCATGGCATTGCATAATTCACATACATAATGCCTGGCAACAAGATAACATTGCATAATTCACATATATAATGTCTTGCAACAAGATGGCATTGCATAATTCACATATATGGTAATTAGACACTAAACAGATGGCATTCACACAAAGCATGTCTAAACTAAGCAAATGACATAGCAATGCAAGATACCATATGCACGATATGAGTAACATAACCCTGCCAAGTTAGGGCATGCACCTCGGGGGGGGGGGGATATGACTGGTCATCTATCTCTGAATCCTCCTTTAAGGAGCTATCGGTAACTAGCAAGACATGCACTTCGTCAGATAGCATTGCCTGCTCTGAAGATCTTGTTCCCACTCTAGATTTTTCCATGACCGTGCCGAATGGCTGATGCACAGGAAGAGTAATTGAATGTACTAAAATTGTTGACAAATTTAACATGTAATAAAAAAATGATGGCATGATATAATTCACATATAACATGACTGGCTAACCAGGGTGGCATTGCAAAATTCACATATATGATGCCTGGCTAGATAAGATGGCATTGCATGATTCACATATACGATAAAGAAACTAAACAGATGTCATTGACACAAAGCATGTCTAAACTAAGCAGATGACATCTTTAATGTATATAGTAAGCAATGCAAGGCACCATATGCATGATATTACCAACATCAGCATGCCAAGTTAGAGCGAAGACCTCATGGGGTAAATAGGAGTGGTCTTCTCCTTCTGAACCCCCCTCAGAACAGTTATCTTCCTCTTGATTATGATCCGAAATAGGTGGAGGGGGGGCTGCCTTTGCGCCCACCATGGAACGACGTCTGCATGAAATTTTATTGCCACACAAGGCTCGTCTCTTTTGCTCTACATGATCAGTTCCATTGTGTACAATAACTGGCATGCATAGGAATAAAACATAGTGAGATTATGTAAGGAGTGCATGCACAACTCCAGAGTGATGGTAGCAAACGGTGGATAGACCCAAAACCAATGATAGCAGGCAGATAATAGCTTTAGTTAAAAAATACAGATATTGGATCCTTTAATGTTTGTTTGCACCCAACATGAAACTCACAGTAGACACCAGAGATTAACCAGATAGTAGAAAGATAGTACTGATTGCTGCCCCAATATGTACCCCACAACCATTTAAAAACTCAAGTTTCAACATTAGTTTGGACCTGACTCGGAGTCTAATAGGTGAACACGACAATAATGTAGCATGTCATCATATTAAGCGACACATAACGTAAGCAGACACGGAAGAGTGTGACCTCTCTTGCGGACCCGTGTAGTCCTCAAGGTCATCTGCTCAGTTGATGATGGAAATGCAGTTGTCATGGCTGCCGGCGGCGGGGAAGAAGATCTAAGGCGGTGAAAGACAGTCTGGAGAGCGGATCCCTACTGTGGTGAACCCTTCCATCGTTGGAGCAGCTGAGCTGGGGTGGAACACAGCGCCGTAGGAGTAGGACAAACCACACAAGGTTTTGTTTGACACATATCTGTAACAGAAGTAATTGAGTAAGGGCATGTTTGAATTTGAGGATTCTAACAATGCAGGGATAGGAAATAGACAGGAATAGGATAGGAATGCACGTGCAAAATAGAGAATTTAAAAAAAAACAGGATTTCTGCCAATCTGGGTGTTTGGTTAACAACAATTGGAAGATCACATGATGCAAAAAAGCAAGGTGATATTAAGTCAAACCACAAGAAAATGTACGGTTATAATGCAATTATGCTACTACCACTTAGTCTTGTGCTTGATGAATAGGAATATGAAAAGGAGGAGAAGTGGAAATTAGAATTCCTACGGTTTTTCTTTCAAGGAGACACTAAAGGAAAAAATCCTACAGTTTTTCTTTGCTCCATTCCTTTGCACCAAATTCATGAAAAGTAGTACCATAGGAAAATTTCCAATTCCTATGTTTTTCATTCACTTTTCCTTTCAAGCACTGTCGATTCTAGTAGGCAGGCTTGAGCAAGGAAAATCCTACACTAAAAAAATGTTTTTGTGCTACTTCTATTACTTTGGAACGAGGCCACTGCCATACTAGCTCAACTCCCAGGCCCATCGACAAATGCACAGCTCAAACGCGCAGAGATAAATAATGATGACGTTCAAGAGAGTCCATCACGGATAGCTAAGTTGCCTGGTACCTCACTGATTGTCATATAGTAGGATAAAATAATTTTATTTCCTGTTACTACGAGTGCTCACTGGACAACATATATAGCATGTGGAGTAAAAAAGAGATGCAACAAGTGTACAACCTCTTTGGCGAAGCCATGTTGATCTCAGTGTGATTGGGTTGGCCGGTGAGGATGCTCCGGCTGACTTGGCTGTCGGAGGAGGGGAAGAAGATCTTAGGCGTCTGGAGATGGAGCCCGAGGTACTGCTCCGCTGTGATGGAGGGTTTCATCGTTGGAGCAGCTCCGGTGAGTTGTACGACGCCGAGGCTGAAGCAGGACAAGAGAGACAACGAACAACATTAACCTGAGTGGAATTCTAATAGCATCTCCAATACATGACGTAATATACATAACCACAAAGTGCTAGATGTAAAACACATCAGCCGCTCATCTCTGAACTTAACTATTGAAACTGAACTTAACTGTCGAAACTGAACTTAACTGTCGAAACTGAATTTTGCTGTCGAAACTGAATTTTGCTGTCGAAACTGAACGCACTAGCAAGGTGAGGCTACACTTCGGTCGACTGACTTTTTCATCTCTGTTCAGTCGATTTTGCAGCCGTTGGATACGAAATCAAGGGCCTGCGGTTCATCTTCAACCTCCACCCCCATGAGCCGCCAGCCACCATCGGCCAAATAGCAGCCCCCGCCGCCCGTGGCTGGTGGTGCGCCGCCCCGCCCGCCCCGAAAACACTCCCCACCGCCGGTCCGCCGCCGCCCCGGCCATCCCTCTAGGCCCCCCCCGTGCCGAGCTTTTTCTCCGGCGATCCCCACGCCACCGCCCCGCCACCGTCGGCGACCACCGCCCCCATCCTGAACCCTAAGATAGATAGTGGGGTACCTCTCCGGCAAACCCCCCTCCCTGCTATGGCTGGTTCTTCCTTCACCCCGGTGAGCCCACCCCTTGAAAATCGACTGACCCAAAAGTCGATTCAGTCGACTGAAGTGTAGCCAAATCGGAGCAGCATCGCAAGCAAGAGCAAGAGCGAGAGCAGCAGCGCGAGCAAGAGCAATAGCAAGAGCAGCCAGGCAGGGGACCGAGAGCAAGAGGAGAGCAGCAGCGTGAGCGAGAGCTAAAGCAGCAATAGCTCCTACTGATGTGGATGTGCCGCTGAGGGAGCAACGCCGTGAAGGAAGTGGCCGGCGACGCTGCCGTGGATGGAGCCACGCCGTGTCGGCTCGGGACCGAGCGCCGGCAGCACCGTGAGATCGAATCAAGAAGAAAATGCGGCGATTAGTGTACAACCTCTTTGGTGGAGCCGATTAGGCCGCAGCTGCATCCGAGAAAACGGTGATGATGATGCTCTTCCGGTGGTGCAGGTGAAGACGGCGGTGTGGGGATGGAGGTGGCGCGAAAGACAAGGGGAACGTCGGGGAAGCTCCTTGGAGGTGGAGGACGGGGTGGCTGAACCGGCGGGACCACGAGATCGACGACGGATCCTCATCTAGTACGGTGGATGAGGGACGTCGAGGTGTTGCTGTGGACGACATCGTCGGAGAAGAAGCTCCGGCTGGGTGGCGGACAGAGCAGGGTGTGGGGTTTCGTCGCGGGTTTTCGCGGCCTTGGTGTACGAATGGGTGGGCGGATGGGATGGCAGTGGGGAAGCATGGCTTAGAGATGCGCTTGTCTGAAATGTGGGGTAAGTTACGAAACTACCCCCACCGATTTGAGGTGGTTCCTTCGGTTCAGGGGTACCACGAGCATTTCGCATGTCGGGATTTCGCAAGAGGTGGGAGTTTTCGCGCGCGTTGTAATTTCGGAATAGCAAGGCGCGGGTTGAGATGGAGGGTGTTGTCGGAGCACAACGAGACAAAGATATCTCTTAAATATTTCAGGCTAACAAGGCGCGGGTTGAAGAGGTGGGAGTTTCGCAACATGATAGACAGAGACAGTAGCTTGAATTTTTGGCATAACAAGGCACGGCTTGAAATTTCGGAAGAACAAGCTTGACGTGTACCCAAAAAAAAGACAATTTGCACCTCAACACGCACAACACACACACAAACACCATTTAGACTAGAGTAAGGTACACGTGCATTGCACGCATGAGATTTGGCAACCAAATTATGAATAAATACCACATTATAGCATGCAAGCTTTGAGTCATATATGTATGATGTAGATGTTCGTTTAGTTCTTATAGTTCATTTCATTCAAAATCATCTAGTTTTTTTAAGAAAGCTAATCTATTTTAAGCTTCATGGAATTGTGCGTTGTAAGACATAAAGTAAAAACAAATAATGGCAAATCATGTAGAAAAATATTTGGGCAATTCTGATACGGAAGATTCTAGAACAAATAAGAAGTGCTTGTGTTTTCATGTTTGTGCATTATTCTTAAGTTCAACCATGGAGTCTTTTAGATTATACATGTGGCGAAATCTGGTGGAATCTAGATGATATCCAACGGCCAGTAGTGCTCAAATTTGCCATCTTTGGACCATCGGATTCGCCTCATCCAACGACCATCTTTCAAAGTTAAAGTTACCCGCACACAATATAAAAAAATATAAAATATTATATATATAGGGTATAGATATAGATATGTGATGCGAAAGCCGCCCATCATCTCCAATTAGAATAGTGTGTCCATACACGGACGCGACGTGGCCAAATGATGTCTGCCATCGGTATCTCAAATTCAAATCAGTCTGACCTTGTTCAATGTGTATACATTACAACATCCTCATTTCCAAACCACACTGCACATATCTCCGTTATATTCATGCATGCATGGGTTTCAAACATCAGGATCTCTTATTCAAAATATTTGAATTCAACTTTACATTAATTATGACCTCACCTATTCTTTTACACCCACACAATAGTCTTCTCTTTATAATTGTACCACTAACTTTCTCTCGTGCATGCATGCACACACACTACCAGTCGGCATTATCCATCGCACGCATTCAATCTTTTTCTTCAGGTCGGTCTCCCATGAAGGCACACACCCACACCCCCC